>NC_044550.1:183015127-183320752 GCF_007565055.1 Rhinopithecus roxellana | reverse complement strand
TATTATCAATATTGGTAAGTAATAATTGCTAATCTTCTCTAAACTAACATCATACTTTCAAAAAGTTAGAATAGAGCTATTATTTTTTTCTTGCATATTAACATGCTTTTGAGATTTTGATTAATAAATTTCTCTATTCACATCTTTGCAAAATAACTTATTAATCCCATGCTCAGTACATCTCAAAAGGCTGATAGAAAATTTTTTAAATAAAATGTTTTTGGTTTTATCAAAGTAGATATACCTGTAAGAATATGTTGAGTCTGTAAATGTCACCTATTATGAGAATACAGTGGAAATAAATTTTAAGAATCTTCAGTATAATAAATAATGATTTGATTTTTCTAATTTTAAGTATCAAATACCAATCTATCTTTTTACTAACAAACCAAAACCTAAAGATTAAGCAAAATATGCTAAAATAAATAATGCTTTACTGCTATAAATCTTATTTTAAGGACTAATAAATCTTTGTGCCTAAGATTGAAAAGCAACAGTCTTGATAATTAGAGTTCATCTATAATCCTTTCAGGAAAACAAAACCATGGCACTGAAAGAAAGTCCAGAACAATTTAAAGTTCTCAGATCATGTTGTGTTACAAATGAGAGAAATTGTTCTATTTTTTTTTTCATTTCTGTTTTTCTTTGGATACATTGTAATCAAGTAAAAAAGACTATCTGTAGAAGAGACATCAAATATCCGTCTTTTAATAATGATGGCTGCTGTCTGATTTCAATTTAGAAATGTGCATTTGAAGACCAATAAAGGTGAAGATGGAAAATGCCCAACTGAGACAGACATAATGATGAGACTTTCTTAAGAAATGTGCTACATTGTTTTGAATTAGCCCCAAAGAGAAACAATGATTGTGTTTTGCATTGTAAGAGAAATGATCAATTTTGTGGTACATGTAGGACTTTTGGAAATGTCATTTAATATGCTATTATTATGTTCAGCATTGTAAAGATAACAGGCATAATTTTTGGTTATTTATTGATTCCTAATTTGATTTATATCTGTTCTTTCCTGCTTTTAGTCATGTGTGTTCGTTGTGTCATGTATTTAATGTACCTGAATGGCATCTTTATATTTTATTTAAATTAAGGATTTAGTTAAATATTACTGATGTAACTTGCAGCCTCATGTATACATAATATTTCTTTAGAAGTTTAAATGAATTATTTTAAGGAATGTATTGATTTTTCTCTTTTTTTTTTTTTTTTTTTTTCTTTGAGAGGGAGTCTAGCTCTGTCGCCCAGGCTGGAGTGCAGTGGCCGGATCTCAGCTCATTGCAAATTCTGCCTCCTGGGTTTACGCCATTCTCCTGCCTCAGCCTCCCAAGTAACTGGGACTACAGGCACCCGCCAACACACCTGGCTAGTTTTTTGTATTTTTTTTTTTAGTAGAGAAGGAGTTTTACCGTGTTAGCCAGGATGGTCTCAAGTATTGAGACCACCATTTAAATAGTCATAAAGAATGTAGTAATGAATATAAATGATTGTTATATTTCCATAATTTAGCATAATTAAAATACATAATTATTTATATGATTTGTATTATTTAGAGTATGTAAATTTAAATGATTTGCATACGATTCTGTATACAATTTAGGATAGACTAAATTTTCACAAAATTCCCAGGTGATTTCTAGTTGACTCTGATTTTAACTCGAATGTTTCCCATACCTCTATGCCTAGAACTGTGCCAGGTAAACAGTAATAATAAACACTGTTAATTGAGGGCATACTACTTAATCATACTTGTGTTCAGTGCTTTGTAAAAAGTATATTATTTTGATGCAGCTCAACCAATGTTTGTTTAAAAATATTAATCTCATTTTTGTGGTTTACTGTTGAACTTCATAATAACAGTGCCTGGGAGTCTGAGATACTTGCATTTCTTCCTAAGTTTTTAATTTCCTCTTGCAAGAAAAACCTTGTCAAAAATTAGTCTCAAGCTTCAATTTTGTTATTAAAAAGTTTTATTTTTCTTGGTATTATAGATCACCACACATATTTTTATTACTTCTATACATTAGTTGCTGATTGATCATTTTAGTCATTTTAGTGTGAAAAATACTCTATAGTTGTATACTTGTGTTTTCACACTTGTATAAAGAACTGCTCGAGACTGGGTAATTTATAAAGGGAAGAGGTTTAGTTGACTCAGCATGGCTGGGGAGGCCTCAGGAAACTTACAATCATGGAAGAAGGTGAAGGGGGAGCAAGGCACCTTCTTCACAAGGCGGTGGGAAGGAGTAGTGCCAAGTGAAAGGGGGAAGAGCCCATTATAAAATCGTCGGGTCTTGTGAGAACTCACTCACTATCACGAGAACGGTATGGGGGAACCACCCCCATGATTCAATTACTTCCACCTGATCTGTCTCTTGACAGTTGGCAATTGTGAGGACTACAATTCAAGATGAGATTTGGTTGGGGACAAAGAGCCAAACCATGTCAATAGTCAAGGATATGCTTTATAGTGGTTCTCAAACTTTAATGTGCCTGAGTTAACTGGAGGGGTTGCTAAAACGCAGATGACTTGGTCCTAATCCAAGGGTTTATCATTTAACAGGTTTGAGGTGAAATCTGCAGTTTCTCAGGTGGTGTTGATGTTACTGTTCTGAGTTCCACACTTTGAGAACCACTGCTGTATTAGTAACTAAAGTGAATATTGAGGGAGGGTTACAATATCCTTTAGCACTGAATTTTATTTTAGTATTTTTCTTTGCAATATAGCTAAATCTTATGCATAGTTTTGAAATATTAGGGACTTAAATGTTATAAGCACTTTACATGAATCAGCTCATCTGTTCCTCACTACATCACATTATAGGCATTATAATTAGTATAAATGAGGACAACTAGGGCACAGACAGGCTAAGTAAATTGTTCAAAGTTACACTAATCAGTATGGAACCAGACAGTATGGCTCCAGAAACCATGCTGTAAACCACTATGCTATATTGCATCCTTATGTCCAATATAGGAATTATCACAGCATGTGAACTAACAGAAGACAGGCCTTGCATTATGCTTTCTCATACCTGTTGTTAGCACAGTGCTTGGCAAAGAATGGGTTGTACCTTAACTTTCTTCTCATATCATGCATTGGGATCTGATATGATTTGGCTCAGTGACTCCACCCAAATCTCATGTCAAATTGTAATATGCAATGTTTGCAGGGGTTGGGACCTGGTGGGAGGTGATTGGGTCATGAGGACAAATTTTTCCCTTGCCGTTCTTGTGACAGTGAGTGGGATCTCATGAAATCTGGTGGTTTAAAAGTGTGTAGCATTTCCCTCTTTGCTCTCTCTCTCCTGCTGCTTCCTGTTCAGCATGCAGAACCATGAATAAATTAAACCTCCATGAATTACCCAGTCTCAGGTAGGACTTTATAGCAGTGTGACAACAGAAAATTGATACCAGAGAAGTGGGACACTGTTATAAAGACATATGAAAATGTGGAAGTGACTTTAGAACTGGTTAATGGGCAGAGGTGGGAACAGTTTGGAGGGCTTAGAAGAAGACAGGAACATGAGGGAAAGTTTGGAACTTTCTAGAGACTTGTTTAATGACTATGACTAAAATGCTGATAGTGATAAGGACGGTGAAATCCAGGCTGAAGTGGTCTCAGATGGAGATGAATTGCTTATTGAGAACTGGAGTAAAAGTCACTCTTACTATGCTTTTAGCAAGGAGGCTGGCAGCATTGTGCTCCTGCTCTAGAGATCTGTGGAACTCTGAACTTGAGAGAGATGATTTAGAGTATCTGGCAAAGAAATTTCCTAGCAGCAAAGTGCTCAAGGTGTAGCCTGGCTGCTTTTAAAAGCATATGCTCATTTACATAAATAAAGAAATGACCTGAAATTAGAACTTATATTTAAAAGGGAATCAGAGAATAAAATTTTGGAAAATTTGTAGCCTAACCATGTGGTAGAAAAGAAAAACCGTTTTCTGGAGAGGAATACAAGGCTGCAGAAATTTGCATAAGTAAAGAGCCAAATGTTAATAGTCTAAACAATGGGAAAAATGCCTCCAGGGCATTTCAGAGACCTTCCTAGTAGCCCCTTTCATCACAGGCCTGGAGGTACAGGAAGGAAAAATGGTTACATGGGCCAGGCCCAGGGTCCCACTGCTCTGTGTAGCCTCAGGACGTGGTGCCCTGTGTTTCTGTGGCTCCAGGTCCAGCTGTAGCTAAAAGAAGCCAAGGTACAGCTTGGGCTGTTGCTTCTGAGGGTGCAAGCTCCAAGTCTTGATGGCTTTCATGTGGTGTTGGGCCTGTGGGTGCACAGAAGGCAAGAGTTGATGTTCGGGAGACCACCTAGAATTCAGAGGATTTATGGAAACTTGTGGAAGTCCAGCCAGAAGTCTGCTGCAGGGGCAGAGCCTTCATGGATAACCTCTACTAGGGCAGTGCAGAGGGAAATGGTGGGGTTCAGAGCCCCCATTAGAGCACTGCCTTGTAGAACTATGAGAAGAGGGCCACTGTCCTTCAGAGCCCAGAATGGGAGATCCACTGACAGCTTACATCACACACCTTATAGAAAAGCTACAGGCAGTCAGTGCCAGAACATGAAAGCAGCTGCGGAGCCTGTACTCTGCAGAGCCACAGGGTAAGACATATGCAAGGCCTTGGGAGCCCACTCCTTGCATCACTGTGGCCTGGATATGAGACATGGAGTCAAAGAAGATTATTTTGGGGCTTTAAGATTTAATGACTATCCTGCTGGGTTTGGGATTTGCATGGGACCTGTAGCCCCTTTGTTTTTGCCAGTTTCTCCCCTTTGTAATGGGAGCATGTACCCGATGCCTGTACACCCCTTGAATCTTGGAAGTAACTAACTCGTTTTTGATTTTACAAGCTCATAGGTGGAAGGGACTTGCCTTATCTCAGATGAGACTTTCGACTTGGATTTTTGAGTTAATGTTGGAAGGAGTTAAGACTTTGGAGGATTGTTGGGAAGGCAAGATTGGTTTTAAAATATGAGAAGGACATGAGATTTGGGAGGGGCAAAGAGCACAATGATATGGTTTGGCTCTGTGTCCCCACCCAAATCTCATGTTAAATTGTAATTCCTAATGTTGGGGAAGAGACCTTGTGGGAAGTGATTGAATAATGGGGGCAGATTTCCCCCTTGCTGCTCTCAAAATAGTGAGTGAGTTCTCATGAGATCTGGTGGTTTAAAAGTGTGTAGCGCTTCCCTCTTTGCTCTCTCTCTCCTGTTCCACCATGTGAAGATTGTCCCTGCTTCCCGTTTGCCTTCTGCCATGACTGTAAGTTTCCTGAGGCCTCCAAGCCATACTTTCTGTACAACCTGCAGAACTGTAAGTCAATTAAACCTCTTTTCTTCATAAATTACCCCGTCTCAGTCAGCTCTTTATAGCAGTGTGAGAATGAACTAGTACAGAATGACAGTCTTGAGAATCTAATTTACAACATGGGTGGAGATGAATGCATTAATTAATTTGATTGTGTTAATTGTTACACTATATGTGTGTGTGCATATGTAATATTATATATATTTAATTCCAGGCTGGGCGTGGTGGCTCATGCCTGTAATCTCAGCACTTTGGGAGGCCAAGGCGGGTGGATCACGAGGTCAGGAGATCGAGACCATGCTGGCTGACATGGTGAAACCCCGTCTCTACTAAAAATACAAAAAATTAGAAAGGCATGGTGGTGGGCGCCTGTAGTCCCAGCTACTCGGTAGACTGAGGCAGGAGAATGGCATGAACCCAGGAGGCAGAGCTTGCAGTGAGCCGAGATTGTGCTACTGCACTCCAGCCTGGGCAACAGAGCTAGACTCCATCTCAAAAAAAAGTAAAAATAAAATAAAATAAAGAAAGAATGGACAGGTTAATGTCAGATGGAAATCAACCCTGCTTTTATGGATGACTTGTAATTTTTGAAGAACACAGTGGACCTATGTACTTAACTTCTCAGTCCTTTCATTTTCATGACATCATTTTGGCCTCAAACTTTCAAATGCAAAGCAAGTAACTTCTTAATAAAACTACATGTATTTAATGTTGTGTTTTATATTTTCCCTTAAGAAGGATGAAAAACAACAACAACAACAAAGACCCATGGGCACAAATGTGACTGATCCCCCACTGTTCGTTTAGTCAGTGAGCCCTTACAATTTCTATTCCACTTTCAGTATTTGTGTTCATCTTGCCAACACTTTATTGACATCAATCTACATGACTCCCTAAACTTGAATTGCTTTAATGTTATCTCTTTGTCTCTAGTTTAAAGGGAAGGAATACAAGAAATATATGGCAGAAACACTTAGAAGTTCTCAATTTCCCACTTGGATAATGAGTTTCTTCACCTAGGGAAGTATTTATTTAGAAAACAAGAATAAAAGAAAGAGAACTGTGATTGAGGAACAATAAGAAATAAAACTTCAAAGATCATTTTGATACTTCCTATCTTATTACTATCTAATTAGAGTTTCTACCATGGATGTTAGTTTAATTTTATCCAACACTTTCTGGTTCCTCTATTACTATACAAATCTTATTTTACATCTTTAACTTGCTAATAAAAATAAATTACAGATATATTAAACTTATAATAGTGTATTCAGTGTCCTTAGTACACTTAGAGTAGTGTACTAAGGCTTCCTTTCCAAGCCATATGACTTTGTTTTTGTTTTCTTGTCTGATTATTTAGTCACAATTTTTGATATATATTTATTTATAGCACTTGTTACCTTCTGTCATATTACATTATTTATATTTAGATTTAGATTTTATTTACTTTACTATCCTAGTAAAGTTTTAGCTCCATGGGGCACACATTTTTGTTTGTTGTGTTCATTGATGTATCCCTGGGCCCTAAAATTATGCCTGCAATATTCTAGTCACTCAAATATTTGTTTTTTGTTTTTGTTTTTGTTTTTGTTTTTTTTTTTGAGATGGAGTCTTGCTCTGTCGCCCAGGCTGGAGTGCAGTGGCCAGATCTCAGCTCACTGCAAGCTCCGCCTCCCGGGTTCATGCCATTCTCCTGCCTCAGCCTCCGGCGTAGCTGGGACTACAGGCGCCCGCCACCTCGCCCAGCTAGTTTTTTTGTATTTTTTAGTAGAGACGGGGTTTCACCGTGTTAGTCAGGATGGTCTCGATCTCCTGACCTCGTGATCCACCCGTCTCGGCCTCCCAAAGTGCTGGGATTACAGGCTTGAGCCACCGCGCCCGGCCCAAATATTTGTTTAGTGAATGAATAAGTCAGAGTATGCCACATTCCTATTTGAAAACCTCCAACAGTATCTCATCACACTTAAAACAAACTGCATATTCCTTACCATGATCTGTAAGTCCTTATGTATCCTGACTCATACCATTGTCTCTTATTCCCGTATCCCTTCTTCATTATGCTTCATCTGCACATTTGTCTTCCTCAACCATACCAAGTTTACTTAAACTCCAGAGCCTTTATTCGTGCTGTTGATAATTTGTTCTGCCTTCCTAAAACGTTCCCTCCAAATCTTTGTGTGCTTCTGCCATAAGCTCACATCTTTTCGAGGCCTTTCATAAATATCTCATGTTAAATAGCTGCTGGTTATCCACAATCACTTTCAGGCCTAAGAACTTTTCAAAATGTTTATAGCACTTTTAACTATCTGGAACATTTATTTTGTTTACTTTTTTGCTGACTGTCTCCACTCTCTACAATGTGAGTTCCATGTCCTTTTCTAGTCTGTATCCCCAGCACCTAGATCAATACTTGGTAAGTTTTTATATCACCATATGTGGTGTGTGTGTGTGTGTGTGTGTGTGTATGTATGTGTGTGTTTTATCAGGGTTTCAGGTTGTGACGCTGAGTACACTATTATAAATTTAAACACACCATGTAGATAGCTAACAGAATTATTGGGGGGCTGAAGTAACAGATCCTAGGTGGGCCCTTTACCTAGAAGCATTCCAAAACCATAACACATAACTCGACTGTGAAGGGAGATGTCTCTGCTGTAATCAAAAGTTGCTGTTGCTGCTCTTTCCAGAAACTTTGTCACACGAGGGAGCAGCTGAATCCAGATGTTAGTGTTGCTGCTGGTTACGAATCTATAGTGTCTTGGCTGGGATTCATACTAAAAAATGGATGCGCTCTACTCAGTACATGTTTGACATAACTAAATTCTGAATGAAATTTCATGTGGATGTATTTGATTAACAGAAATCAAGCTACATTACCCAATAAAGGCTAAATATCCCTATTGACCAGATGATCTATAATTTCACAAGGAAACTGAGACTGTTTACATGTAACAGGGGCTATTGTTGATAATTACTCAGGGACCACCACATTATCAGCTGAAACTGTTCTGGATAAGCTAGTATATATAGACATCAGGCCATTCCATTCATTTTGTAACTTTGATCCTATAGACTTTTAGAAATACAACTTTATCAGAAGGCTAAGCCTAACTCTGGCTCTATAATTCCATGATCCCCTTACCTACCCATCTTTTTGTGATGCCGATACTCTCCCACGACACTTCCTAATGTTTGGCGAAGGTTGTGTCCACTGGGTTCCCCTAGTGTATACAGTAATGAGATGGATGCACAAGTCACGAATCAGAAATCTATTTCTAAATTCCCTTCTCTTATGGTCATTGAATTTCTTCCTCTATTATACTAAGGAATTTCTGGCAACACAAAGCACTGAGTCCAGGTTTTAGCTAACTAGAGGAGTGATGAATTAGAATAAATTCTAGCTTCTAGGTCAGCATATTGAATTGATATTCCAATAAATATAATAATCAGCCTATTCAAAATTATATTTATCTTTCTTTAGTGTAGGCTATTTGAATTCATACCCATACATATTATCTAAGAATGTATCAATAAAAATGAACAGTATCTTGGAATTCTTTAGTGTTAAACTTTTCCTTTGTAACTGTCCTTTTTGTTTGTTTTTTAAATATTTGTTTATTTATTTTATTTTATTTTTAAGACAGGGTCTCACTCTGTCGCCCAGGCTGGAGTGCAGTGGCATGATCTTGGCTCACTGCAACCTCCGCCTCCCGGGTTCAAGTGATCTTCCCACGTCAGCCTCCCTGGTAGTTGAGACTACAGACACATGCCACCACACCTGGCTAATTTTTGTATTTTTTGTAGAGATGGGGTTTTGCCACGGTTTTCAGGCTCGTCTCTAACTCCTGGCCTCAAGTGATCCACCTGCCTCAGCCTTTCAAAGTGCTGGAATTATATGAGCCATGCCACCTGGCTGTAATTGCTCCCCGCCCTTTTGTCTTTTTCTTTTTTTTTGAGACAGGGTCTCACTCTGTCACCCAGGCTGGAAAGCAGTGGTGCCACCTTGGCCCACTGCAACCTCCATCTCCTGGATTCAAGCAATCCTCCCACTTTAGCCTCCCCAGTAGCTGGGACTATAGGCACGGTCCGTCTTTATCAGATCTAGAGACAATAAGATGTAGTAAGAATGAGTCATGGTGTAAAGTTATTTCAAGACCTTCAGTCAACATAAATCATGTCTATTTAGACAATACAGAAAATGATGCTTCTCCTAAATAGGGAAGCTTAGGGGAGGTTGGGGATTTAGAAGGCTTGGAGTCATCAGAATCCTCCCATTTAAATTCCATCCTTTTTTCAGTCAGTGAATGAGTTCAACCTATGCTGAATACTCATATGTTCAGACTCTGAACCTGGTTTGTGAATATAACAAGCCTGTAACTGCAAGAGTTACAATTTGCTTTAGAGAATTTATTGTAACTCTCTGGTTGGGTCTTTTGCTGATTTGAAATCAAAACTTAAAATCTTGAATTTGTCATTTTTTCTTTAAGTTCCCTAGTACAGTGATATGCAGCAAGCTTATTCTGCCACAGTATTATAGTTCATACCTCTCAGCTTGCCATAGATGGGCTTTCAATGGGCCTGTCATTGAAAAGAACTGCAGGTAATAATTTTGGCTAATGTTTTACCACTGCATCTCAGTGGACTAACATGGTTCCATCCTCTAGTATTGCCTGGATTACTGCTTCCTTCAAATACACCTAGGTGGAATAACTAATTTAATATTCTTATTTTAGGAAGAATTTATTTTAGCACTGTTCAATAGAACTTTCTGTGATGATCAACATTTTCTATTTTTATGCTGTCTAATAAGGTAGCCATTAGCTATATGTAGTTATTGAAATGTAATGAGTATGATTAAATTAATTTTTATTTTAAATAACACATAGAATTAGGGGCTACCAGATTGGACAGCACAGATTTATTGCTTGCAACCACTTCTGTAAATGATTAGTGAGCTCATCACCTCTTAATTGTAGACAAAGACTCTTCTTTCTGTGATCAAGAGAAGACTTTGAAGAGGTAGAGAATACGTTAAGGAATCCTTGGAAAACCTGAATCAGCAGACTCTAGGTTGATGTCTCATAACAACACAATTACTTTGTAAGGGAACTCCTCCCTCTCTTTCTGAGAGCTCATCAGACAGACATTTACTGCTGCTGGCCTTTGAACAACAAGACCAATGCCAACTACCTATTCTTCCTCTTTTCTGTCCAAATGTATTTGAAAGACAATTCCGAAGTCACATAACCACCCCTAGCTACAAGGGTTTCTTTTTCTTTTTGAGTCAAAATCTCACTCTGTCACCCAGGCTGGAGTGCAGTGGTGCTAACTCGGTTCACTGCAACCTCCACCTTCTGGGTTCAAGCGATTCTCCTGCCTCAGTCTCCCGAGTAGCTGGGACTACCAGCGAGCTCCATCATGCCCAACTAATTTTATGTATTTTTAGTAGAGGCGAGGTTTCACCACGTTGGCCAGGATGGTCTCGATCTCCTGACCTTGTGATTCACCTGCCTCAGTCTCCGAAAGTACTGGGATCACAGGCACGAGCCACTGTGCCCAGTCCGAGGGTTTCTTTAAAGCAGATTTTTTTTTTTTTCACATTCACTATTATAAACACAGGATTCACACTTTTAGAACATTGTCAAAACTAGGGACAAGTATTCAAAAAATTTCGGGTGGCAATAGAGGACAAATTTTCACTAGAGAATAAATTAATCATTTTCTGATACCTCCTATTATTTTTTAGATCCTGGATGTGTGTGTGTGTTTGTGTGTATGTGTATGTGTGTGTGTGTTTGTGTGTATGTGTTTGTGTGTGTGTGGGTTCTCTAGTGTCAAAGCTGATTCAGCATTTGTCTTTAAATATCTATCTAGATGAATCTGGTATTTGATGGATACTGCTTCAATCTCCTATCACCCCAAACACTCAGCACCCTCCCACTTGTACCCACTACTCACAACCAAATCAACTGCATTAAAATGAGATGTTCATTTTGTATGGCTCTTTATTTACTTAGATTCCTATCAATGAAGCTTGAGTGCATCAACCATTTAAAACTGGCTGACATTTTTGTTATAAGTAATTCAACGAAAGTGAACAGTTATTGGGCCTTACTGGTAAGTGTGAGAAACTGGTCTAGTTGCTTTCAAAACACACCTTATGATATCTTAATTATTAAAACAATTCTGCTAAAAAAGAGGCGACTTATTTTTGTATTTTTATTTGGACTAATTCAAGTGTTAAAACCTGATGGTAAGTAAATGGTAATCCAAAGGCATTGTCATGTTAGGGAAATTCTTGGGTCACTAACTTTATCCTATGTATGTGTTTTCTTGTGTAATTCTGTCCCCACTTACATCAGCAAAACATAATAAACTATTTTTATCAGCAAATGAAGAAATTTTCAAGCTGGAAATTAGTGTAAGGTGTTAACTTAGGTTTAAAAAATAATAAAATGTATGGTATCATTCTAAACTCCAATGTTATACATTCTGTAACACAGGGGAAAAAAATTGCACCATTATTCTGGAACACAAAATAGTGAGATTCATTTAATTGCTGTAATATAATGAAATAAACCCAGTAAAAATTCAAAATTATATAGAAAATTTCCCATTTCAGGTTGTTAATCATTTTAATTTCCATTATAGGCCACTTAATTTACCAAAGTAAATTGCTCAGTAACAAACTTTCTCTATGTGTCACAACAGAAAATAGAGAATGTTTGCTGCTAAAGAGAGAAAAACGAATTTGTTTAGCACAAAGGTATAAGATGACATCAAAATCCAATCTAGGAGATTACAAATCATTTCTTATCTCTTTCACTATAGAGTGGAGATAGGGTTTTGAATATCAGCTCTTGCAGATTAATGAACCATTATCTCATCTTTGTCTTAAAAAGACATTGAGGTTTATCCCTTCTTGTCTCTTAATTCAGACTCATACCAGTTTATAAACTGGAGGATATTTTGGAAGAGTAGGACCTTTATGAGATCATTGCCTCTCTACTGGGATGTAATAGGTTAGATAGTTTTGACAAGAGACACCTAAAGAATGTTGGCTTACTGCGATGGTTAAAATATTCATAACCTATAAAGCACTTCTTGTCCCATAGTGAAAATGAAGAATATTGCTATACAACATTACTATAATGTAGTTTACAAACAAAATAAATGATCATAAAACATCAGTTACACTCCCCAACATTGAGCTGGATACCCTAGTCACCATATTATTATGTGAATACAAAAACTGAGTATTTCCCTTACTCTAGAATTGGATTTCCATTGTCACCTAATTGGGTTCTCAAATTATTTGACCTTGGAGAATATGCACTGAAGCCTATTAACTCAAAGACAATAGACAATGCAACTACCTGAAAATGCAAAAGTTAAGAAACTCAGATAAATAAAATAACTCGTGACACTTCACTGTGTTTTTCTTCATATGAAAAATTTCAGAAATTACAAATGTTGTTTAGATCAAGAAACAATGACATCTTTAGCAATAAGATGCAGGTTACTCAAATATTCCCTAAGGAAAATATTTTTGGCACAATGTTTCAAGTCAAAGAAATTGTTGACTTCATGGAACTAGGAGTGTAACAAGATATTAAGTGTGATGGTCATGAAGATTTACTGTTCATCCAGTTTAAAAAGAAATGAAGAAATGTTGCATATATTGCCCGACTTGCTGAAAGATAGACAAATCCTCTTCTCCCCTCCTTTATACTATCATTGGTCTATTTACAGTGAAGATGGTGAATGGGGAAATTTTTATTTTAAGGGAATCTCCTGACCTCAAGCTAAATGAGGGTCACTTGGGATTGAGGTCACCATGAAAAGTATGACCTGAATGTCTGGAGTTTGGGGGTCACATAGGTCAGTGTTTGACTTTTGCCTGGAGCACCCTGAGAGTGAAAGCTGTCTGGATTTACAGCTAATATCAAAGCAAAGAGAGAAGGTGGTCATGGGAACAGATTTGCATATATATTAGTGGTGGGGAAAGGATGTATGTTTCCATGGTTTTAGCCTATACTGTGGATTGGAGCTGAGAGGCATCTTCAAATGCATCAGCAAAGCCAGATAACAGTGTACTGCAGAGGCTTCTAGTCAAGGTGTGTAGTAAATGTGGGTTGCTCAGATTCTCTGTTTTGTACTAAGGCTTTCATTACCCCAACTGCTTGGAGTATCGCTTGCTAACGACTTATAGCTGAGTGTTTCACCAGTAATTGCCATGGCCAAAGGAAGCAGCATGACTTAAGGGTTATGCCTTTTCCCTATAAGTAGCTTGCATTCAATAGCTGGTAAATTTTTTATGACCAAGAAAAAGAAATGTTGCATACATTGCCAGACTTGCTAAAAGATATCCAAATCCTCTTCTTCCCCTCTTTATACTATCACTGGTCTATTTACGAGGAAAATGGTGCATGAGGAATTTTTTATTTTAAGGGAGTCTCCTGACCTCAAGCTAAATGAGGGTCACTTGGGATTGAGGTCACCATGAAAAGTATGACCTGAATGTCTGGCATTTGGGGGTCACATAGGTCAGCGTTTGACCCTTGCCTGGAGCACCCTCATTTTTTATGAACTAGTTATTGAATGCAAGCTTGCAGGAACATGGATGGATCTGGTGGTCATTATACTTAGCAAACTCACTCAGGAACAGGAAACCAAATACTGCAAGTTCTCACTTATAAGTGGGAGCTAAACGATAAGTACACATGGACACATAGAGGGGAACAACACACACTGGGACTTATCAGAGGGTGGAAGGTGAGAGGAGGGAGGATTAGAAAAAATAACTAATGGATAATGGCTTAATACGTGGGTGATGAAATAATCTGTACAACAAACCCCCATGATGTACGTTTATGTAACAAACCCGCACATCCTCACATGCATTCCTGAACTTAAAGTTAAAAAAAAGAAAAGAGTTCCATATGAGGACTTTTTGGCTAAAAGAACTGGAAAGTGGGAGGCATGAGACAGAACCTGCAGTTAATGTTTATAAGCTGACTAGTGTTTTTCAACTTTTAAAACTTTAAGTCTTCTTTGATATAAGTACAAATTATGTAAAAGAAAAAAACCTGCTTATTTGAAAAAAAAAGTCTGCTTTAGAACCACTGATAATAGTGCCCCAGGGCTGATTTGCTGTAACCTCCTTACAGCCACAGAACTAAGCATGAAACACATTCAAAACATGAACTTCATTACAACGAAGACTGGTTTAGCTTCAATATCTACATGGAAGAGATTGAAATGCAAATGAAATTTAAAACCTAACATGATTCATAATATTACACCAAAACAAATTTAACATGTGTAAAGATCCCATTAATTTGTAAATATGTATAATGATTTTTTATTATAATATTTTATTAATATGCATATAAGCTATTTGAATATATTAAATAATGTCAGCTACAATTCATATATACGTGTCAGTATAGAGAAATTATTAAAAATTAACATTTTTAATTAAGTAATTGCACACATTTTAATATGATGCATTTTAAACATTCATTTTTACTTTTCTTAAAATTAAGAGAACAATGATTGTTTCCTGATAAGGTAGGTAACTAAAGCACAGCTTGAAACTCGTATATTGGCACACTTCACTATACTTTTGACATTGATAACTTAGCTGTGGAATTTGGATATCGTCTCGGCTTGTACAGTGATTTGTAAATGTAGTTTAGCAATGCTCTAAAATATATTATTATAGGTAATGTTTAGTTCTAGTTAAAATGCAATCTCTAAAGTTTTTGCCACTACATATTCATTGCAAATAACTTTTCTTATCTAAAGAGGATCGTATGCCTTGGTTTGTCCCACTGCCTTTCTCTTTCACTAGCCTAATTATTAATGCCGACTCTTTTAACTCATAATATCATCTTGGTTCAAATAATAAATTATATTGTCACCCTACTTCTCTGTCACTTGGGGAGTAATTCAAAAGTACAAAAGAGGCCGGGCGCGGTGGCTCAAGCCTGTAATCCCAGCACTTTGGGAGGCCGAGACGGGCGGATCACGAGGTCAGGAGTTCGAGACCATCCTGGCTAACATGGTGAAACCCCGTCTCCACTAAAAAAATACAAAAAACTAGCCGGGCGAGGTGGTGGCGCCTGTAGTCCCAGCTACTCGGGAGGCTGAGGCAGGAGAATGGCGTGAACCCGGGAGGCGGAGCTTGCAGTGAGCTGAGATCTGGCCACTGCACTCCAGCCTGGGCGACAGAGCGAGACTCCGTCTCAAAAAAAAAAAAAAAAAAAAAAGTACAAAAGAGAATTCAAGCTCTAAAACAGATATCAATTTAGATTTTTTTATGACTATTTCAGAGTATAATAACGTGATGGGTATAATTTTCTTTCCTTTTCCATTCTCCACATAGCAATTAGGACATTTAAGCCAGGAAGAGCTTGGGTTAAGACTCCACAGGTGAACTAAACTGTGTCTCTAGAGAAGACTCCATGTTCTGGACAACCCTGGATCCTGTAAAATGCATTTCTTACTGCTGATGTCACTCTGTACATTTGTTTATGGATATATCTTTTTACCTTGTATACTTTTGTTGGAGTATAGTAGCCTTCACTGTAGACCGCTGTATTCCTTAATGCTTACCATGTGCCTTTACGTAGCTGTTGCCTAACTGAAGCCAGACTATTAAAAAAAAATCAGCTAAATGACTCTTCCATTTTAATGTCAAGTAATTTATTTGAATGCTTTTTCACTGACCAGGTAAACTTGTTTATTTTGTTTCTTTTTCTCCTCCACATAGCTCTTTTCCTGGCAGATCTATAACCACATATTCAGGTCCCAGTTTAGTAGGATATTGTTACTTTCTCTGGGAAACATTTACTGATTTCTCTAAACTTCCATGTAATACTGTGATTTTCTGTTTAGTTGTCTGTATTCCCCCAATGCCCTGTAAATGTTACCAGTGCCCCATGGCTCTAGCACCAAGCATAGGTCTGGTACATAGTAGTGCATTGAATGAATTAGTGTCTTATGTGGCCACATCAGGATGTATAGTGCAGCTTGTCCTTCCACCGAGAGAAGTCTTGACTATTTGGTAAACTCACTTTTGATTGTCGATATAGGTTTTGATGTGAAAGGGAGAATAAGAAAGGCTGGCAGAAATGTTTCCCCTATTAGTTAATGTAACAGCTGTGTGACTCTACAAGGAGAATTGGCAGGGCAAACTTCTACACCAGCACACATGTCCATTCTTGGGGTGACACTGTTGCTTCATCTCTGTGTAAATTGGGAAAGTATTGGAAAGCCATGTCTACAGCTCTGTGGCTTTCTCTTCTTTTGAAATCTATTAAGGCTTAAAATTCAATGAGAAAAATACTTGTCTGTTATATGAAAGAAATGAAAAAGGTCTGCTACCAAGTGGAATGACTGCTCAGAATGGTACAAAACCTAATCTTTTACGTCTCCATGGGCTTCCTCACCTTGCCTCTCTGACTTTGTGCATTCCAATCCTTTTGCCAAGGATATCTTTCCTCCCGTTTGTCACCTGGCATATTCCTGTTTATGTTCCAAGACCTAGTTTAAGTTTAATGATTGTTTTTTTCCTCCTTTGGAGCTTTCCTAAATTCACCATCATTTGGGACTCTCCTGTTTTCCTTTAACTCTTTTATTCTCAAACTTTACCATATTCTCTATGTTGTAGTTCACTCATATTTTCAGTTTGCTGGTGCTACGATTTAAATGTGTTCCTCTAAGTTCATATGTTGGAAACTGAATCCCCAATGCAACTATGTGGAAAAGGGGCGCCTTTAAGTGGTAGTTAGGTGGTGAGGGTCCTGCCCTTATGAATGGATTAATAGCATAATTGTGGGAATGGGTTAGTGATTGCAAGAGTGGGTTTCTGATAAAAGAGATGAGTTTAGCTTTCTTTCACTCTTGCTCTCTTGTACACTCTTGTCCTTCTGTCTTCTGCCATGGGATGTCACAGCAGGAAGTTCCTTACCAGATGCAGCCCCTTTGATCTTGAACTTCTGTTTCCAGAACTATAAGAAATAAATTTCCAGTGATTATAATAAGTTACCTGATGTCGAGTATTCTGTTATAGCAGCAGTAAATGGACTGAGAGAGTTGGCTTCCATAACTACACTGTGAAGTAATTTAAGACAGAAAAAGCTCTTTTTTTAAATTTATTCATAGATATAGTGCAAAAAAAGTTAATTGATATGCAAATTGATATGTTTATTGATGGATTCAAAATTACAGTGGGAATAACAAGATCCAGAACTACAGGGAACTGTAGAGACATTTACTTGAATTCTGTAGTTTTGAGAGATGAAAACCCTGGCTATAAGAACTTCTTAACAATTTGAATCTGATTATTTTTGCAATGCAAATGGCGTTGGGGAGAATTGAGAATGGGAAAAATATGTAGTCTTTATTTGTCTAATAAACATTTAAAGCTTTAACATAATGTATTTTTAACATATTTAACTTTTGAGTAAATTTTTAACATAGTGAGTGTTACATGCAATAAATATAAAATTAAATAAATTAACTTGATTCTTATATATCAGCAGGAAATTTGTCTTTCTTTTGCTGTGAAACTTAAACTGGTATGCTGTATTTCAGTTATGCACTTATGTATTACTGTAGAATAGAATTATGAGCTGAGAACTGGCCTTCTGAAACTGGTATTTCCTCTTTGAAGTGACCATTTTGAAATATAGCTCCTAAATAGGACACTTGCTAAGTGGTCAGTCCATAAGCATTCAATATTCATTTTATAGCCCCCCTTTTTTTCTAGCAGAATTCAAGGCAAAGAAGTATAAAAATGAGCATGACAACGTTATTGCTCTCAAAAAGCTGCCGATCTGGTTAAAAAGAGAGATAAACCAGAAAGTTACAATTCAGCTATCTAAATATTAGATACAGTGGATGGAGTGACTACTGTGCTTTCTGTGCTTATTTTGGTGGCTTATTTTTACTCCTCTTCTGTACCCGTAAACAATTGCAGAGGTTGGAACCTAGTTCATTTTCTCCCATTACTACCCCAAGCCTTCGGTTCGATTCCCAATCTAGCTTTGCGATTTTGGACAAGCTACTTAAACATCTGAGTCTTAGTTTCTTCATTTATTTAATAAGAATGATCTCTGTTTTATAATGTTGCAATAGGTATCACTGAAAATATTACATTTAAAACACTGGCCGGGTGTGGTGGCTCACGTCTGTAATCCCAGCACGTAGGGAGACCAAGGCGGGTAGATCACCTGACCAGCCTGACCAACATGGAGAAACCCCATCTCTACTAAAAATACAAAATTAACCGGGTGTGGTGGTACATGCCTGTAAGACCAGCTACTCGGGAGGCTTGAACCCGGGAGGTGGAGGTAGCGGTGAGCTGAGATCACGCCATTGCACTCCAGCCTGGACAACAGGAGCAAAGCTTCCTCTCAAAACAAACAAACAAACAAACAAACAAACAAAAAACCCACTTAGCACCATTCTTAGCGTATAGAATTATCAACAATTTTTACTTATATTTTGTGACCCCCCTTTACCCTTTAATTTTTTTGCTGCTCAGATTCAATAATAAACTGGATTATTTAATAGCTTACAATATAGTGTGCATCAAAAAACAGTCTATGATTACATTCCCTTCCTTGTTCAATCCACTCCACAATGCCATGAGTAATCCAGGCCAGGGACTGTGGCTTTATTCATCTTTGTAGTTACAGAGCCTAGTACTGCACAAGTGCTCAGTAATTACTTTTTAAAGGATTGGATGATCCCCTGGTTCTATTTATTTATTTATTTTTAAATAGGAATGATTTCTTGAGCAAAGCTGTGCATGATATAGTCTAAGCAGTATAAAATTTATATGACTTCAATTTCTGGTTCCTCTAATTACAGTTTAGTGATAAAAACTATTACAGACAATTGCCATCATGTTAGAGTCAATGTTGGAACACAGTGGCAAGATATGCTCCAATCTGACTACAGAAAAATTGCCAGAGAAATTCTGATCCTAGAAGCATTCAAGTGGTGCAGTGATATGAAGCAAAATCAATTTAATTTCTAGAAACTAGATTAAGGAGAAGAAAAACAAAAGTACATTTCTGGCAGGTACAATAAAAAAGACAATGGTAATAGATTTATGATCAATATGGACAAGAGAATTTCTTCAGAAACACATTACTTTGAACATTCAATATAAGTAGGCTTCCCTGATCCTTAGTATATTGTAGGTTCTTTTTGAATGATCTCAGCATAATAACTATATTCATACATTTGCTTGAGTGCCTCTTAAAAATGTCTTTATAAGGCATTTGTGTTGTCACTTATTAAATATGGTTTAAGAATAATATAGGGAATTAAGGAAGTGTTTGTTGGCATGCTGATTTGTCAGAGATTTATTGGAAAGAGCTGATGAAAATGTAACCTTTCTACCTATAAATAAAAAATAAAGCATGTCTTATAGAACTGTAATCTATTCAGATAAATACATCTAGCCTCTTACCTTATGGTTCCACTAGAGAATCCTTGAGGTCCCTGGAGGAAGAGGGATACCCTATCTTCTACAAACAGAACAGACCCTATAGACTGTATGACTTCTAGCAGAAATCTACGGGAAATTCTTTCTAGATTCTTATAGAAATGTATATTCATTTTCTTTCATGGTTTGTGGATAAATCCTTATTGTATATTCTTGGCAAAATTAAAAGTTCTGTTCTATATTTTGTTGAATTGTATCTAAAAGCTAACACAATAAATGGGAAAACTTTTTTTTTTTCTGAAAAAGGAGTTTGAGGCTTCTGAATGTTGCTCTTCAATCAAGGTAATAAGTATGAACAGACTCAAAAAATGCATGTATTCTATGGCGCAACAGAAGCCACCAAGAATATAGTTAAAAATAAAAGTAGTTAGCGACAAGCCTGAGCAATATAGTAAGACCCAGTTTCTACTTTTTTTTTTTTTTTTTTTTTTTTTAAAGCTGGGCATGCTGATACATGCCTATGGTCCCAATTACTTGGGAGGTTGAGGTGGGACAATCGCTTGAGCTAGGGGATTGAGGCTGTAGTGAGCCATCAAGTGCCATTGAACTCTAACTTGGGCAACAGAACAAGACCCTGTCTCAAATAATAATAATAACAACAATTATGACAATTTTTATTGGTAGCATATAGATAAAATTTATTGAGTACTTAGTTTATACTAGATACCAAAATAACTATGCTATATATTTTATTTTAATATTTTCAAACAATGAAGAATAGCTATTTTCCCTCTTGAGTAACTTTTCTGAGTTTATAAGTAGTAGAACTAGAGGACTTGAATGTAAATTTGTTTGATGTTGTTATGGAGACTATAGTTAGGGAGGCCCATAGAACTACAAAGAGCGGTAGAACTTAGTCTTATTATTAAGCTAAAATTCTTTCTCAGTATCCCTCTTCTCTCCCTCTCTCCATCTTTACCTTTCTGCCTCTCTCCTTCCCCTTTCTCTATCTCCCATACACACATATGATAATAATGAAAAGAGTTTAATAGAGACTAAATCCTGTCTTATTGACTGATTTAACTGGCTTTAACTCCATTTAGTTCTGCTGAAAAGTTAGATGGATATTTGGAGATCTTCATAGATAGGGAGAATATTTATTTATTTATTTAATTTAAGATGGAGTCTTGCTCTTTTGCCTGTGCTGGAGTGCAGTGATGTGATCTCGGCTCACTGCAACCTCCGCCTCCTGGGTTCAAGCAATTCTCCTGCCTCACCCTACTGAATAGCTGGGATTACAGGTGTGTGCTACCACACCTGGTTAATTTTTGTATTTTTAGTAGAGATGGGGTTTCACTATGTTGGCCAGGTTGGTCTCAAACTCCTGACCTTGTGATCTGGAGAATATTGAATGTTTGGCAAATGTAAGAGAAAACTAGATGATCATGTGGGGAAAAATTTATATTTCTCTTAAAAAACTAAAAAGACATATCATTGCATTGTTTCAGAATAAGACACTTCTTAGGAAGCTCACATACTACAATTGTCATGATCTCCAAAGTCTTCTCTCAATACACATTTTATTCAGCGACTGTCCCCAAAACCGCACTCTAGAGGTTGGCCTCTCAGGAAGCCTGATTAGACCTATTCAATGGTGCATCGATTTATTTTGCAATTAACAAAAGACAAGGAGGATCTATTGGAAATTTGTATTTCTTGCACCACTATTTATAGTTTAAGCACAAATTAAAAGAAAAATCTATAAATCTAAATATTGATATGTCTGTAACAGTGTGAACTGCTCATTAAGAAGCACTTAGTAGATAACATTCAATTTCTATTCAAATGCAAAACATTATCTCTATTTTTAGCTGTTATTCTTCATTTTACTATGAATTAGTTACATTTATAATGCATGATGTTTCTCCTGAACTCATCTCAATGAAATTTTAATTATAAATGCCTTTTGCATACTTGAAATGGAGAAAAATGCTTTTCTTCACTATTTCTTTTGTGTAATGGTGGAAAAAAATTGCACCTGAAAGTGAATTTTTATGATGTACCTTGACCATTGATTTATTTTGAATTGATGCCTGAGGGTTTCTTTCACTCCACATGCACTCCATAGTTAAAATTGATAAAAGCCAGGATGATGAAAGGAGAAAAATAGAGAAATACACAGAAAAACTGAACATTTGACTTCAAGGTAAATTTTGTTATTCTTTCTTTTTATGTTTGGACTTTATTTTTTAATAACAAAATTACTATATGTTTATTAAAAATGTCTTTGAAAGGAACATAAGTAAAGATAACATATATATATTGCTGATGTTCCTATGCCAGAAATAATTATTGATAACATAATGGTTTTTATCCTCTACTTTTAAAAAATCACATATGTAGATCATTTTTACAAAAGTATTCATAAGCATAGATAACAGTTAATGCTAATTGGTAAGAACATTATTTTTCTTATATCCTCTACTTCTTTTCTGGGTGGAAATCAAAGTGTATACTTTGATAGTCGTAAGTACTGTTTACCAAATAATTTTGGTTTTCTCACTTTTGAGCATATGGGAATATTTCACTTTCTGCTCATCTTTTAGTTAGATGAGATCATGTGCTAGAGAGTTTTAAACAACTGATTATGATCAGAGTGATGTATGCCATTTTGGAACCAGATCATTTACTGGTAAACGGGCAACCCTCCTAAGAGTTCTTCCAGCCAATACCATAAACAACAGCATTCAAAATGACGTCTGTGCCACTGGCTTGGGTTTGTGATTAATTAAAATGAAGAGAGCCCCCTTCTGGCCAGCACAGGACATATGATAAATGACCGATACATATTTTTAATGAAAAATTATTATTAAGCTAATGTGTTCTGTGGTTTAAAAAATGCTGTGAGAGTTAACATAAAATTGAAACAAGGAATTTCTCCTTGTTTAATCAGGACTCTGAATATGGTGATATCTCCACAGTAATTGAAAATCTAGGATACCAAGGGCTGTTCTCATTCAAATGATAAAATAACAACGTGTTCCTAAACATGCCCCTAAAAGCAGGCAGAGTTGTAGTCACAGAGAATTTGTTAAAAGCCAAAAGATAAATAACACTAGTTAGTCCCACATAAGACTGATAATGAAAGGACAGAAAGCACAAATTATAACCATCAGAAAGAAAAAGTGAGCTAAGCACAAAACTTATAGTATTTAAATTTATGGAAAGAGTTACTACAAACATTTTTGCCAATAAATTAAAACAAAATATAAAATTTCCCAAATATGCATAAAGTCACCTGAGTTACCAAAATGCACATAAGAAGAAATATAAAATCTGAATTAGTGTTTTTTAAAAAAATAAATCTAAAATTACAAACTTTCTGCAAAATAAGATTTAAAGGTTGTGTACAGAATTATATAAAACATTTAAGGAAGAAATAATAGTCCTAGCTAGTACAATAAGACAAACAAAAAAGGAAATAAAAGGTATACATATTGGAAGGGATGAAATAAAACTGTCTTTTTTTGTAGATGACATGATTATTTATGTAGGAAATCTGAAAGAACTGACAATCTCCTGGAACTAAAAAGTGAGTGTAACAGGGTTGCAGAATACAAGGTTGATACACAAAAGTCAATCATTTTCCTATATACTAGCAATGAACAGGAAGAATTCAAAATTAAAACACAAAGTCATTTATATCAGCACCCCCCAAAATGAAATACTTAGGTATAAATCTAACAAAATATGTACAAGATCTGTATAAGGAAAACCACAAAACTCTGATGAAAGAAACCAAAGAACTAAATAAATGAAGATATACCCCATGTTCTCAGATAGGAGGTCTCGATGTCAAGATGTCAATTTTTTTCTAACTTGATCTATGGATTCAACACAATCCAATAAAATTCCCAGCAAAATATTTTGGAGATATTGAAGAACTGATTCTAAAATTTATATGGACAAGCAAAGATGCAAAATAGTTGTTAACATAGTATTGAAGAAGAAGAACAGAGTTGGAGGACTGATACTACCTAATTTAAAGACATACTATACAGCCACAATTAGTAATAAAGACATTGTGTTATTGATGCAAGAACAGACAAATAGATCAAAAGAGCACAGGAATTGATCCACATAAATATAGTCAACTGATTTTTCAACAAAGCTGCAAAAGTAATACAATACAGAAAAGAGAAGCTTTTCAGCAAATGCTGGAACAACTGGGTATCCACATGCAATGAAGTGAATCTAGATGCAGACCTTATTATACCATTCCCCAAAATTAACTTGAAATGAACCACAGACCTAAACGTAAAATGCAAAACTATAGAAATTCTAGAAGATAACATAGGAGGAAATCTAGATGACGTTGGGCTTGGTGATGGCTTTTTACTTGTAACACCAAAGATATCATCCGTGAAAGAAATAAATAATAAACTGGACTTTATTAACAATGAAAATTGTCTGCTCTGTGAAAGACAATCAAGAGAATGAAAGACAAGCCACAGACTGGGGGAAAATATTTGCAAAGACATATCTGATGAAAGACTATTATCCAAAATATACAAAAAACTTTTAAAACTCAACAATAAGGACACCAACCACTTGATTAAATGGACCAAAGACCTTAACAGAGAGCAATGCATATAAAAAGATATCCCACATCATCCGTTTTCAGGGAAATGCAAACTAAAACAACAACAAGCAATCTATTCAGTTATATAAATAGAGTAATAATCTATTCAATTATGTAATTAGAATTCTAGACAATATGTTATGAACATAGATTATTTAGGAAAGACAAATCAATATGGAATTCCAACCACAGAAACTATGTTGAAGAAAATTGCTGTCAACTTCTACATAAAAATAAGAGAATTTCTATTGTTTTTGTCAAATATTTATCAAAATTCATGGTTTTGACTATTTTTCTCTTGTTTATTTTTAGTCTTCATACTGATTTTGATTGATTTCAGAAGAGAATAGAAGTAGTTTTTACCTACAATAGCTTGTGTTAAATGTCTTAAAGTAATTATATTAAAAAACTCAAATTTACTCTGATTCCCAATTTGCTCTTTTCTAAGTAATAGAAAGTCTAAATCAGAATTGAGGCTGAGAACACTAAAGAAAATTGTAGTATATACATTGTAACTATTATTTCCTAATATCATGATTTTTTCCTTTCATTGTGTAGTCACTTTTTTTGGTATGTTATCTAAGTATAAAAAAATTGTGTTTTGCCCTCAGTCTTAAATTGTTCTGGTTTCTTGGCTATTTTGTGACATTTGCAGACTCATTTTGAATTCCATGTACCTTTTTCTGAATGCCTAGCTCAAGAAAGCTTGCCTTAGGGAAGACAAAATCAAAAACATTGAGACAGATATTAACTTTAGAATAAACACAAGCCGCTTGCCCTTTGCTATAAATTCATATTTCTTTGTATAATGTTCTTAGCATCTGGATGAGATTACATTCTTCAGATATCTAGGCTAATCCTATCAAAATTTAATCTGTCCATTGATTTTTTTTCGAATACTGTTGTTTTCATCTAACCAGACTTCTGTTTACTCACTCATTCTTTCCTATCGATAGCTCTGTGTATCACGTGAGATCTGAGAACGCTTTCAGACTCGCTTTGGGATGGACATTTATGGTTTGTATTACATACTGCCCTATTCAGCTGGCAAAGTCCTTTCATATCAACATTTCATTTATTCTTCATAAGAGGTATTATTATCCTCATTTTTTTCCATAGGAAACTGAATTATAGAAAGTGATAGGTATTTACTGAGGGACATGAAGAATAACCAGCAGAATTTAGACTACAAATTATTATCCTGGCCCCTCCATATTGACATACCCAAACATCACACTGCTATGCACACAGCATGGTTTCAAAGCCCCACAGATATTGGGGGAATCATGCAAAACAGGGAAAAAGTCACACTCACCCAAGTGATATAATTTGAGTTCTCCATGGTCATCTGCTTAGCTCACTGTACTTTGGACACCATATTGTTTTCCTTATAGTCCAGTTTCTTTTCTTATTGACGGACTCTCTGTCATGCTCAGGGTTAGATTCCAGCCTCAGCTGAGATCTGAGGGGAGTGGGTGCATGGGGTCAGGGAGCTGGAAGAACATTCGAGAAACAGCAGGTAAATGAGATGTGGCTTTATTTAGCAGCTCTCTCATCAGCAGTTCTCGTACACTGTCTGCTCTGTCTTGGCTGCTTGCTTGGGCTGCTTGCTCGGGCTGCTCCCACACACAGCTATGTGACTGGCTCTCCCTTCAGGGTCAGCAGATTAACTCTTTCTCTCTCTGGGCACAAACGTGCCTGTACAGTGTCAGCAGGGCAATTATTCCTTTAATAGACAATAGTGGCATAGGGCCAAGAGATGGCCTTCCCGTATTATGGCTACATGGCTGTGATGACAAGTGGAGTTAAACGCTTGCACTCCAAAATGGCTGAGTCATGCAGGATGTTTACCTCAGCCTATGCCCACTTGGCCACAGTGCAGCCATGCTCCTTACACTCGTCTTCCTTCGTTTCTGTGGCCCTAATTCCTCTGGCATCTCCTATTTATTGTTGCTCTGTCTCCTATTTTTATTTATTTCCTCCTCTGACCATTCTTTCAATAGCAAGTTTATCCATGGCATTAATTTATGACCTCTTTCCCCTTACTCTATGCATTTACCTAAGGGAAATGTAAGCATTACTGTATTAATCAGTGTTCAATTGCAAATAACAGAAACCACTTTATTTAAGTGGAAAGAAGTTTAATTCAGAAAATTAGATGCCATAAATCACTGGACAGTCTACAGTTGTGCTGTCCAATGTGGTAGTCACTAACCACATGTGGTCATTTACAGTTAAATTAATTAAAATAAAATAAAATAAAATTAAAATTCAGGCCAGGTGCACTGGCTCATGCCTATAATCCCAACACTTTGGAAGGCTGAGGCAGGAGGATTGCTCAGGAGTTCAAGACCAGCCTGGGCAACATGGCGAGATCCTGTCTCTATTTCTATTTTTTAAAGTTAAAAAAAATTAATTAAAAAAATTAAAATTCAATTCCTCAGTTGCAATAGTCACATTTCAAGTGATTAATAGTCATAAGTGTCTAGTGGCTGCCATATTAGACAACAGATTCACAGAACAATTTTCTCATGACAGAATATTCCACTGGACAGTGCTGGCCTAGACGATCAAGTTCTAGGTTGAGCTTATAGTAATGATTCTCAGAACAATCTGACAGAACTTGTTCACTAGAGGATCTACTACCTCTACCACAATCAGCAAGGAAAGGAAACAGGAAGCCAATATCACAGCTGATGACTCCAGGGCCACATAACTTCTGTATAATCTTCGCCAGTAGAATGAATGTCCCATGCCATCTCTTGGCACACATTAAGCTAAATGCTAGAACCTGGGACTTCTGCTGCAACCAACACAAAAAAACAACTACACTCACAATTGGACTTGCCAGCAGAAACAGCAGGGGGAGCAGAAGTTTGTCCCTCCCTCATAAGGATGAATTCTGCTGCCAGATCTCATGAGGATGCATCTGATCAGTAGAATCTGTGTCATGTGTGTAACCCAAGCTATAAAGGATCTGTTAAATGTGCCTTTAGGGTTTCAGTCTCCAGCTTAAGGGATAATACAAGGATAACAAAATTAAGCTGAGTGAGCCCATCTTTATCATCTGCCACAGTTTCCAGGTGCTCTCCTTTGATGATAGACATATTTTTATTTCTAGCCTTTTTCTGTCTTATGGGCAACCAATCCATGTATCTAACTGCCACCCAGATGTCTCCCCATGGTTATCTCACACTCATCAATACAAATGTGAGCTCTTCTTTCATCCAAATCTTCTCCCCATCATGTGCTTTTTCTTAGTGGATAATTATCTATTGAAGCCCAAACAGGGGCTTCACCTGTACGTTTTACCACCCCTTGACACTCTTCATCTAGTCAGCAGATCCGTTGACTTTTTCTCCCAGGCTCTGGAGAGCTTCCACATACCTTCATCATCATTGCCTCTGCTCCAGATGAGAATTTATCATCTTCAACCTCTTCTACTGATTGCCTGTAATATGTTTGGAATAATTATAGTTTCTTGTAATATATTTCCCCATTTATTCTTCATGACAGGTGAGTGTTTTCACTTACCTTTTCAAGTAGGAAATCCAAGGCTTAAGGAGAATTAAAGTTTAAACTTTGATCTCCTTGGTATCTGACTGTGCTTTCAAGTGTTGGTTCTCAGGAGAGAGTAGTGGGTCAACTCCAGCTGGTATGTTTCCTGAATCACCCATAGCATTTAAAACATATAAGTCCATAGGTTCTACCACAGACACCTTGAATCCGAATGTCTGGGTTTTTTTTTTACCCCCAGAAATTTGTATATTTTAAAATCCTCTAAGGTGATTATGTTGGACCTCCCTTTCCATATGTATGATGGGAATTTCGGAGCAAGGATTTTCTATTTGTTTTTTTTTTTTTTTTGCCAGTAGAATTGCTTTATCAATAAAAATCTATCATTTTGCGTTCTCTGTCTCGTGTGTGTGTGTGTGTGTGTGTGTGTGTGTGTGTGTGTGTGTGTATAATAAAAGCATAGATGTTTGATCAAAGCTGGAAAAAGGTAGAAAGCCACAAATGCTCAACTCAGAAGACTCCAAAGCATGTTTGTAGAGCATGTCTATTGGAAATCATTTTCCTTGGAGATCTTTGATATTCTTTTCATCTTTAACTTAATGTTAATCTAAGAAGACCGGAGCTCTGGGCATATGCAAATTAGAAGTAAATACCAGACAGTTCCCTAACCCTCCCAACCATGCCACCATTGCCTCTCAATAAGCACAATAGGATATTTACATCTTTGGTTTTGTCACTCTTCATTATCTTTTATTTAATGATTATTGGTGGGAAGAAAGCAAGAGGAATTTAAGGAATGCTCATTATTATTAGAATATCTGCTGTCAGTCCCCATCTTTTACAATCTACTGGCCCATTTTTGATCCATCTTCTCATATATTTCTGACAATTATCTGTACATAGAATTATTGATACATCACATGGATAGTAAGACTTGGTTCAGGGAGAAGCAATACCTGGCTACTTAAAAGCATCAGAGTCAACTTACCCTTCCTACTCAATCCCCACCGCAGCAGTCTGAGATCACTTACACTTTAATAGCTCCCTTATCTCCCACCCTCAGCATATATACATAATTTAAATTCATTCAAGCAAAAACAGACTCTAGTAATTAACCAAAGATGGAAGGTGGTAGGTTTTCAACTCCATACTCAGCATAACAACAACTGTCTAGATACCACATACCTACTTCAGAATCACTTGGCCTCTGCAGCTACTCATTCTTTATTTGTTAGTGGCTTCTAGCTGGGCCTTGCTTCCAGCATCCCCTACACAGAACTAGCACAGCAGCCCCATGGAATTTCAGCTCTCCATCCCAGATGGGCTTGATGGTAGATACATGGGAAGGTAAGGTACAGACTGACAAAGGTCTTGATTCTCTTTTTTTTTTTTTTTTTTTTTTGAGATGCAGTCTCACTCTGTTGCCCAGGCTGGAGTGCAGTGGCATGATCCCAGGTTCAAGTGATTCTCCTGCCTCAGCCTCCTGAGTAGCTGGGATTACAGGCACCCGCCACCACGCCCAGCTAACTTTTGTATTTTTAGTAGAGATGAGGTTTCACCATGTTAGACAGACTGGTCTCGAACTCCTGACCTCAGGTGATCCGCCCGCCTTGGCCTCCCAAAGTGCTGGGATTACAGGCATGAGCCACTGTGCTTGGCCAAGGGTCCTGAAAGTTTTGAAGGCTAGAAACATGTTTCTCTTCCTCCAGCTTTGTACTTAAAAGCCTATCCTAAGGGCTTTCGAATAATATATTTTTAATTTACATGAACAGGACACATTTATTAAGTACCTCTTATTTTTAAAGTATCAGCTGGGAGTTTGAAGGATATTCAGATAAGGTGAATGATATGTCTTCTGTCTTCAAGGATCAGTTTATATAGTGTGACTAGAGTTAAGAGAAAAAAAGAACAGTAAAGAATGGCTAGGTACCATAGATGAGCTATCAGGCTCCTGAAGGAGCCCTGTTAAATTATAATAATATTTTAGGAAAATAGTATGTAATCTAATACTTCATATACTTTATTGATATAAAAAATTATTCCAGATTGAAATAAATATTGTTAGTAAAGGCACAGAACTCTAAAAATGTTGGTGTGCTGAGGAGGTAGTGTACCATGAGAGAGATTTTGGAAAATAATACTTAAGATGTTGAATAAAACAAGATGATGTAGCAAGCTTTGAGTACCAATCTAATTAGTTTGACCTCTATTATTCAGACAAGGGAATGCAATAGAGTCCTGGCAGAGAAGAGATGCATGCTCAAACAAGGTAATTGAGGAGAATTTAAGGGAAGGACTACTGTATTTACAAATGTGGAGCAAAGGTAAGGAAATCCTACAAGAGCCGATGAAGTCAGAATTATCCTGGTGTATCAACGTGGGGATCTGTTATACTTCTAAATCTGAAGGAGCAAGGGAAGTGAACAGTTGTTCAAATCCTAAGAGAAGTGTAGCAGTAGCATAAGGTGTAGGGAGGGTCACTCAACAAGCTGTACTTTCACTAGAGAAATGTAGCCACTGAAAACTCACAATCCAGAAGGAGGGAAGCCAGGGAATAAATACCCCAATCTTAATCCTCTTCTGCCCTCAGGTCCCTTGCCAGTGCCTCTGTGTACTAATCTCAACAGGGTATCCATTGTATACAGTCCATTCTCAGTTAAAGCTGGACAAAAGATCTTCACGGTCAAAGAGAGAATGTCTAGAACAATGACTAATGGAAGACTCTTGAGAAGGTATCAATATGTTCTTACCCCAGAGAACAGGTAGGAAGCTTTGGCAAAAGGCAGGTAAGAAAAATTAGGAACTTTTCTGCAGCAACTTCTTTATAGAACTTGGAAAACTGCCATCTTATTAGCAAAATAATTGGACCCAAATTAAAATTTCTGCAATGATCTTCTCCGATTTTCTATGCCCCATGCTTCAAATATCACAATTATAACAGCGTTCTCTCCTAGCCTCCTTCTTTTACAATAAATTCTTGCTAAAATTTGAATCACAAATGAGTAAATACCTTATGGAATATAATAACAATAAGTCTCTGAGACTCTAGGAATGGATATAGAGATTTCAGATTAGATTTCCTATATGAAGTAGAAAGATTCTAGAATTACGCCTCAGAAACCAGTTTACTTAAAAAGGAGGTCGAATCTGCCCAGATATACATTTGGAAGTGAAATGGATTTATTCCAACAGACAGATCCCATTAACTGACGATCCAAGTCAAACAATTACCTGTTTAAATACAAAAATTCACATAATGGAACAGGAGTAGACTGACTATGCTTGGAAATAAGTTTCACATTTTTTGTATTTGGTTATTAGTTGACTCAGGAAGCCAAGTGAATTCCTCTGAGATACTGTCAGTGAAGCTCCTCGTTGTGGTGAGATGTCCTAATTAAAGACCCTCATTGGTCTTTTCTAGATTGGGGCTGTGGCTATCCTTGCTCAAGATTCACTTTCCCTACTACCAGGGCTGCTGAAGTTGTGACTGGTTTAAAGGTCCTATTTACTTACAGACACCTTGTCAACTGTAAAGAATAATAGGACTAGAATGAGACAAATAGTTAATTTTGAGGAATGGAAGGGTGACTCTCAGCAGTTACTTACTAGTGTTCTGTTTAAATGTTTTTTTTTTTTGTTGTTGTTGTTCTTTTTCATCCAGTCCATGGCAATCCATTTCTTCCAGTTGGTTAAGCCACTTGAACTCTAGTATTTTCCTCATATATCAAGTCCAATTTCTCAGTAAATCTTTTAGACTCAACTGCCAAAATATACAGAATCCGACCATTCCTCATCACTTCCACTGCTACTCCCCTGGTTCAAGCCATGATTATATCTCACCTGTGTCACTGCAACAGCCCCCCTAGATGGGGACTGACCCGTCAGCCTATTTCTGACCCAGCCTCCCTAGTGTGAAATTTGAGTCAGATCATGCCTTGCTTTAGATCCTTTAATGGCTTATAAGGTCCTATAGATTCTGGCCTCCCCCCTGAATTGATCTCCTATTGATCTCCTTGTCCACTCAATTGATCTACTTGTCCATCGTATTCAAGCCACATTGGCCTAGGTGTTCCCTCTTTAAGATATTTATACATGCCTGGAGTATTTTTCCACACCTGCCCACCTGGCTGCTCCTGCAACTCTTGTAATTCTTTATTCATATGTAGTCTTCTTAGTCTTCTCAGCAAGGCTTTCTTTGACCTTTCAGAATTACAACTCCTTCTCCATTATTCCATTTTTTTGTGATATGGTTCGGGTGTGTCCACGCCCAGATCTCATCCTGAATTCCCACGTATTGTGGGAGAGACCCAGTGGGAGGTAACTGAATCATGGGGGCAGGTCTTTCCTGTGCTGTTCTCATGATAGTGAATAAGTTTCACAAGATTTGATGGTTTTTAAAAGGGGAGTTTCCCACAAAAGATCTCTTCTCTTGTCTGCTGCCATGTGAGATGTGTCTTTCACCTTCTGCCATGATTTTAGGGCCTCCCCAGCCATGTGGAACTGCAATTTCATCTAATCTTTCTTTTGTAAATTGCCCAGTCTCTGGTATGTCTTTATTAGCAGCATGAAAACGAACTAATACACCTTGCTTTTACTTTCTCACAGCACTTATCCTCATCTGATATACTCTATATATCTATATATTCTAATCTACTGATTTACTGTCTGTTTTCCTAATAAGAGAGTAAACCATGAAAACCAGGATATTTTCCAGTTTACTCTTTAATTCCAGGACTTAAAACAGTGCTCGTAAGAAAGTGGACACTCAAAGTGAACTAAAAAAGACAGAAATGTTGCTAAAGATGAGAATGTAAAAAAGATGTACTTATTTTGTGGCATTCTGGGATATTTTATTAAAAGCAAACACTTGTACAAGAATGATATGCATTAAATTGATTAATCCCCTCTCTACCCCCACCCCCAACCCCAACACACATCTCTTTCTCTCTCTCATCTATCTGCCAACCAACCTTCATAATGCACATGACATCATTGGAAGTGTAGGGGATGAAGATATGCACCAGCTTCTGGGTAATGCATAGTCCCTGTGCTCCTCTGACACTCTAGGTCACCAGGCCACACACAATGATGACAATTCAGCTTGGCAGAGTATTGACTGTTTTCAAAATGTGCCCTGCCCTTAACTCTGACTTTGAAGAGGACACATACAGTCCCTCTTTGGGTTGAGACTACTAGACCTTTTACGAAAGTCAACGCCACTGAAGATAAATCAAATTCTTAACCTTTGATCTGATGAACTCACTATATATTACAGCTTTTATGTATGTTTTATACTCTATTAAACTTTGTATATATAATCTTTGCCACAGTTTTCCTTGAATATTTAAAGTATACCAACAACATGATTTCCCATAACAGAGACTGCCCACACATAAATTATTTGGAATTCTTCTGCAAGGGATATTTACTTCTTTCTCCCCATTTATTTATTTATGTAATCATTTATGTCAATATGGATTCATGGGTATATATTTTACACCTGTTTTATAATCCAATACTGATTCATTTGTTTCGTTCCTTAAATTTTCCAGCTGGCCAATGGAAATTCTTTCACTTGGCTTCTGTGTCCTTTTGACATATTCCCATCATTTGTGTGTGTGTGTGTGTGTGTGTGTGTGTGCATATTTTAGTAATTTCCTGCTTTCCCTGCTTTCTGGTACCATTAGATACTCCAGACTCATCTTGCATGTTTCCTGACTCAGTATTAGAGTCAGTCATTCCTACAAAAGCCCTGTGTTTTGTTTTGCTTTGTTGCGTTCATTGCCTCTAGGCCCTCTCAGCCAACAGAGCAAGAAAATATATGTGTGATAATATTCATATTTATTCACCTATGTCTACATCAAGCTAATAATGAGTTCAAACTGATGCTGTCAACATTAATCCTATATTTCTTTTCACTGCTTTATATTCCATGACTTGCATAAGACCTCTGCACAAGGTACACAACAAATAAATATAAGTAAATAAGTGAATAAGAATATCCTCTTCATTTTCTTCCTACTTCTGAGCTCCTGTGTTGATTCCTCTTCTTGCATATTAAATTTAGGTGTTCTCTAAAACTACTTTTTGTGAAGATAAAGTAGATGTATGGTGCTTACTTGTACGGATGTACTTTGTGGTCTAAAGTATTTATATATATGTATATAAAATATATAGCTACCTATACCATGGGAGATTGGGGTGTGTGTGTGTGTGTGTGTGTGTGTGTGTGTATGTGTGTGTATACCTCCCATGAAACTCACAGCAACTTCCTGCTGCACTTTCATTTTTATATGTGAAGGCCCTTTTAGCCTGGCTTTGCTTGTCTACTTTTGTAATTTATTGTCCATCTTTTTCCCCTTCCCTCAGCCTAGAGCAATCTATCCTAAATGTGAATTTGGTGGGAGCTTGGACTTCACTCCTCAAAACCTCAAATACTTTGCCTAAATCTCAGTGTTCTCTTTATTCCACCATGAGTATAGGTTTTTGACAAAGTTCAGAAAGATTTGGATAGGATTTTCATTCTGATAAATCCATGCTGAAAGCAGTAGACCCAGAATAGTCTAATAATAGAATGACCAAAAAGACAAAGTGGGGAAATAGTAATGAAAACGCATTGGCCCTCTGTACAATTTGTTTCTATACCATAAATTCCAATATTCTGTATCTCTTTCTGTCCACCCATGACTTTCATGTCCCAGAGACACTTTCCAATTTGCACACAGATGGAGAGATCTTTGATAAAATAATCTTTCTTCTTGTCTCTCCCTGCTGCAAATCATCTTTCCTGCTACTGCCAGTTACATCTTTATTCCTATACTCATAAAGACTTTTGCGCTTTTCCCTGTTTCCAAAAAAGGGTCTTGGCATTCAAGGTCATTGCAATATGGTCCAATTGCCCTTACCATATTTCCCCACTGCTTACTTTATGTAAACTATGCAATATTACACGAAATGCTTGATATTCTGAAAGCTAGTCCTAGGTGTTCTTTACGCTGTGCATTTGCTTTTTCACTTCCCTTGACCTGCTGTTAGTTTAGCAGTCATTTCTTTGAACATAAACTCTCTTTTCTTTTTGCTAGTTTTAAATATTTTATAATTGATATACTGCATTGCCTTACAAGTCAAAAGTATTATTTTGATTTGTTTGGCACTTGCTGTAACCTCTAATTTGAGGACTCTCTAAAAGTCTATTCAGGGGTGCCAATAAGTAGTTGATCTCTACCTTTCGTGGGTTTTGAAAAAGTTGCTAAAACTAACAAAAAATAAAAATGAAGGCCAAAATGTGATCTTTATTATAGGTATAGTTCAGATTAGAGAACTTAATTTTAGCTCTGCTAGTCTAGTGTGTGTGCTAATTATTGAACTCTGCCACTGGGCATATTTACCCATTTGGACTTAGGGAGGTGGACCTCCCACATGAAGAGTCTGCAATGAAGAGGAGAGTTGCTGACCTGAACATGCTTAATGATTTTCTCAAATATACCCAGTAGATAAGTCACTCTACTTCTCTGAGATACAGTGGGTAAAGGGAAGGAAAGAGAACAGAAATATTTTTCAATAAGTTCCTTTCATCTGGAAGAGGGAAGAACATTCTTACTCCCTCTTAAAAAAAGAAAAGACTGATGTCTTTATTTCTGGAAAAACCACAATCCACTAGGTTATTTTTAAATTGGAATCTCTCAATTTAAAAATACTTGTGTCTCAGTCTTTGTGTTAGTCTATGTTATCTCTCTGCAATACATTTGGGTGAATTCCTAATAATGTTTTCTCACAAATTTTCTTACTTATTACATTTAGAATAAAAGTTTATCCCATTGTGGTAGACACTTACAATTAAGTGTGTCTTCTTCCTTCTCAGTAAAAATCCTATTTTTGGTTAAGGAGTAGGAAACATCTGTCCAACCCAGAAGAAATACTCATTTTCCTGCCTTTCTTTGTAGCCAGTGATGGTAAAAATTCTGAACAAAGTCTAATGAACGCTTTGGAAAACTTTTGAAATTGTTAATAGTGTGATCGGACCTAAATTCATGGAGTTACTGCTGTCGACTGCATGTTTTAATGTCCTCCTCTCCCCCCAAATTCATATGCTGAAATCCTAACCCCAATGTGATGATAGTAGGAGGTGGGGTCTTTGGGAGCCAATTAGGTCATTTGGTCCAAGCACTCATGAAAGGGACTAGTGCTGTTATAAAAGGGACCCCAGAGAGCTTCCTCATCCCTTCTACTGTGTGAGGCCACAGCAAGAAGACCTCTATCTGTGAACCAGGAAGTGGGCTCTTACCAGATGCTGAATCTGCTGGCACCTTGATCTTGGACTTTCCAGTCTCCAGAACTGTGAGAAATAATAAATTTCTGTTGTTTGTAAGTCACCGAGTCCATGGTATTCTCTTATAGCCTCCCATTTAAACTAAGACAGTTATTGATTCAATTTTAAGAAAAACCTGTCTTCAGATGAAAACTCATAAACAAATATGGTTTTTCAATTGACCAATGACCTTTCCTACTTTGTGGATTGTCTTTTAATATCCCTTGCCAAATTTTCTGTTTTAAATTTATTTTCTCTCTTTTTCTTATTGATTAGTGAGTATTTTGTATATAATCTGGATACCAACTTTTTGATAGCTTTATGCATTGATCTCCCATTCTGCAGCTTTGTATTTCTACTCTCTGTATACATTTCAAATTTAATGTGGTTTGATATATCAGTATTTTAATTTAGGATATATATATATATATAAATGACTTGTCTGAGAATACTTTGCTATTTTGATTTATGGACTTGAAGCTATATTCCTACATTTTCTTCTAAATTTTAAAGTTTTGTTTTTCCCAACAGATCTTTAAGCCACATAAAATTAATATTTGTGTTTGGCATGAGCCTCTTTCTTGGCTCTCTCTTTTGTTCTAATGACCTTTTTGTCTGTCCTTACGAGAACACAAAATAGCTTAAATATAAACCTTGACTTTCTTCAAAGTAGTCTTGTCTCTATTGGACCTTTTATTTCCATATACATGTTTAATATTATGAACTTCACATGAATCATTCATTATATATCCATGTAAAGTCTTATTGGTATTTTAATTGAAATTACATTGATTTCAGAGTTTGATTTGGAGAAAATTAAATGTTGTGTGATATTGAGTCTTTTTTTTTTTTTTTTTTTTTTTTTTTTTTGAGATGGAGTCTCGCTCTGTCACCCAGGCTGGAGTGCAGTGGTCGGATCTCAGCTCACTGCAAGATCCGCCTCCCAGATTTACCCCATTCTCCCTCCTCAGCCTCCCCAGTAGCTGGGACTACAGGCGCCCGCCACCTCGCCCGGCTAGTTTTTTGTATTTTTTTAGTAGAGACGGGGTTTCACCGTATTAGCCAGGATGGTCTCGATCCCCTGACCTCGTGATCCACCCGTCTCGGCCTCCCAAAGTGCTGGGATTACAGGCTTGAGCCACCGTGCCCGGCCTGATATTGAGTCTTTCAATCCATGAGCATTGCATATCTCTCTATGTATTAAGTTTTTTCTCCCTCAACAATTTTGGTAATATTTCTGAAGAAGTTTCACACATCTTTTAAAAACGTTATTCCAATATAATGATGATCTTTATGTGAATGACAGTGGAACATTTTCATATTAAATAGGTTTTACTTGAATATAAGAATGCTATTTAGTTTTCTATGTTGATCCTGTATTCAGACCTCTTAGCAGATTCTCTTACTAATTCTGATATTTGGTCCCTTGAATGTCTTTGATTTTATATGTAGACAATTGTATAAAGTAATTTAGGTTCTACTACATGCTAAGGAAATTATGCTACAGGGGCTAAGAAAACTAAAGGGTGAATTTGCAGTAAGAAGTTGGGAGGAAGGCAGTTTCAAGATGGTATAGTGGCTCAGGGGTTTCATTGAGGACCAGACTTCTAATTTCAGGCTCACTCATTCTGGCAGTGTTACTTTCATCCTCATTATTACATGATGGCCACTGTACTGTCAGACATAAAGTCACCACTTCATTCAGAAAGAAAATGGAAGGTGTCTCGGACCCCTCCCTCACCCTATTCTTCCACCTGGAGGGGTTGCAGTCTGTATAAGACCTTTCCTTCCCCTGTTGTAACTTTCACTGATGTCACTTCCTTTGCTGTGACGCACTTTCTTGTTTGGTTGCAGACAACACATTTTCCCAGGCAACACCTAATAATAGCTCCACCCAATTCCAGACTACCTGCTGTGTAAATTGTCCGATTATCCTTTCAAGGAAAGAGTTATTCTTATTTTTGTTCTTTGCCCAGTGGAAAAGGAAACAGAGGTAGATAGACTCACAGTACAAATTTAGCAAGTAAAGATGTCAGATATCTGTCTTCTCCTCTTTCACTAAAGCATTTATTACAATTTTTCCCTTTCCCCAGTAAAGCTTATTTCTTAATCCAACTGCACATTTGTAACATTGTGCAATTTGTCCCAAGCTCTATTGTACAAGAGGTGATGACCATGTTGAGATAGCTGTTACATGACATTTTCTAATTCCTATAGCTGTTATTTACTTTTTGTTTTCCGTCTGGTTGCATCTGTTATCTATTATATATCCCCAATAGATACACAATAGATTTTACAGTGCGTATTCTTGATTTTTTCTGAACTGAAGCAAACTGAGACTGTTTTCTAAGTATAATATTTACCTAGTGTTTTCATTATATAAATATTTAGTAAAGTTTTCTTTTTTCTTTATTTTTAATATTTTCTTTTGCATAAATAGATGTCAAACTTTATGAAAATTCCTTTCTACATTGAGAAAATATTTTTTTCTATTAGACTATTAATGTGGAGAGTTATAATATTTTTCCTGATATTCAATCCTGCATTATTTTCAACAATAAAACTTTCGATCATAATTATTTTTAATATTCTATACTATCATATAAGTAATATTTATTTAGATTATGTGTGTGTGTGAAATGGTCTTTTGTGTGTGAATTGTTCTGATGTGAGCTCAATATCAAGAGTTTCCTAGCCTTATTAAATGAACTGAGTACCTTTTATTTACCTTTTGTATCATGTGATACAACTTATAAAGGATCGGAACCAACCTTTGTTATTATAAATGCTCTCTTTTCTGAATTACATTTCAAAGTACACTTAGATTTTGGAGTAAATTACAATTTGGATTATAGTAACTCTCTGTTGCAATTGATTTTATACACAATAACATTGCTAAACTCTATTAATTCTAATACTTTCTCCGTAGAAGCTATTATTTGATTTTCTTTATAGTATCTACAAATTATATTTTCCTTACTTCCATTGTGATTTTTGTTCATTGTAACTTAGTTTTGTTATCTTATTACATTGATTAGAACCTCTGTACAATAATAGAGATAAAAACTGAATCTGTGTTGTGACTGATTTTAAACAATGTAATTTTCACTTTTACTATTGACTATATGTAGTATGTGTTTTCATTTTTGGTAGATACCCTTAGACATTATAAGAAAGTTTTCTTCTCATGTAAATTTGCAAAGCTTTTTAAATAAATGAATGTTGAATTTTGATGAATACTGTTTGCACCTTTAGCTCACCTTTAACATGGCTTTTCTTACTTTTGTATGTTAACCTAAATTTATATTCCTTGTACAAATTTTCTACTATTTTGTTAGATGGTTGTTTATGGTCATACATGGGACTGACCTTGAGTTTGATTTTCTTGTATTGTTTATATTTTGCTTTGATACTATGGTTATACTAGTCTAATTTAAGAAATGTATATTGTTGCTTTTGTTTCTATTCTTTGGAATAATGTTACATTTGGAAATAATATTTCCTTGAATTTTTAGTCAAATTTGCCTGTAAAACAGTATGAGCTAATATTTTCTTAGTTATTAACAGAAGTTCTTTAGTAGTCAAGCATCTATACAAGTATTTATAGGCTTTTGATTCAATTTTATGTTATTTTCATCAGAAGTTTTACTTCATTTTCAAAATTATTTGAATATTATTCTCAAAATTATAGGAATATTATTTACTTTATTTTAAAAAGTTTTGTTAAGTAATACACGTCTAAAAAGTACCTGAGACTTAAATGTACCAAACAATAATTATACCAGTATCACTCGTGTTACCACCACTTATGTCAAGAAATAGGACATTGAGAGTATCTTAGAAATTCTCCTTTATGCTCCTTTCAGATAACATCGTTCTCCCACTTAAATGAAACCAACATTTTGATTTTTATGGTAATTATATCTCTGCAGTTTTTATTTTTACCTCCTATATGAGCATCACTATGTAATAGAGTTCAGTTTGGCTTATTTTTGAACCTTCAAAATAGAACCATACTATACATCTTCTTACATATCAAGTACATATCAAGTCTTTTGCTCAACCTTAGGTCTGTCAGACTCATCCATGTTGACATAGTGCAGGTTCATTTTGGTACATAATTTTTTTAAAATTTCAATTAAAAATTTTTAAATTTCCATTATGATTATTCTTTCACTGGGGATTATTAGATGTTTATTTCCTTAGTCCAAAAATATGGAAATTTTCTAGTTATCTTTGTATTACTGAATTTAGCAAAATTTTATTATGGTCAGAGAGCATGCATTGAATGATTTCAACCTTTTACATATGTTACTTTGCTTTATCTCTTGTTAATGGCCAATTTTTATAAAAGTTTATTTTATGATTGAAAGGAATATATATTCTGCAATCATTGTTAATTTATCATGGTGTTTAAATTAAACTTATACTTTAAAAAGCCTGTTCTATCAATAGACTTGTTAAAAATATTCCTAATTTACAGATTTATCCATTTTTCCTTGTATTTTTGTCAATTTTGGTTTTTGCCATTTTTGCATCATTTATTTAAAAGAAATTTGATGAGGTGCAAAGAATTTAAAATAGTTAATTTTTCCTGGTTCATAGACCCGTTTATCTTTTTCAATTGACCTTTCTTATCTTTAAAGAAGTCTTCTTTATCAATCAGATTCTTTATTTTTAAGCTTTTTGCCTTAAAGACTATTTTGTCTGTAATCAATAGAGAAATACTAGCATTCTTCCTACAGTGCTTGCTTGGTTAATCATTTTCTTTTCAAAATTTCTATACTATTCTATTTTACAAGTGTCTATCATTGATACACATAGTTTTTAAAAATGTAATCTGATAATTATTTACTTTTTATTGGAACACACACTATTAACATTCAATGCAATTAATGATGATATATTTTAAGATATATATTAACATATATTATTTCAATATATTTTATAAAATTCCAAATATATCACTATTTTTATTAGGAATCGTTGGGGTTCTAGAATCCTGTTTTGATGTCTCTCAATTCTGAAAAATCCTCAATTCACACATGCATACATACATATATTTATAGTATTTTTGGTAAAAATATTTTTCAAAGTAGTCGTTTTGTTGTACCAATATTATGCTTTTTGGTATGCAAATTGTCTCATCTTGGCCAATAAAAAACACTCTCTTGAAGCATCTGCATACACACACATGACATTTTAAGAACAACATAGTGATATTATTTTTCAAGCAATATGATATTAAACATAGCTTACAATTCTTGAAGACTTCCTTGTCTACAAGGTATATTCTACTGTAGAGACACAGTTTTAAACAAATTTGAAATATTTTTCTGAGATTATACCATTATCTAGATATACAGCTAGATCCATCTATTGTATTTTATTTTCAAATTTAACCATCACTTTTTTCATTTTCATTTAACTGTATTTTAAATTTTATAATTTTAAAATTTGTAAACTTTTGACTTTTTTTTTTTTTTTTTTTTTTTTTTTTTTTTTTTTTTTTGAGACGGAGGCTCGCTCTGTTACCCAGGCTGGAGTGCAGTGGTGCCATCTTGGCTGACTGGCTGCAAGCTCCGCCTCCCAGGTTCACGCCGTTCTCCTGCCTCAGCCTCCTGAGTAGCTGGGACTACAGGCGCCCACCACCACTCCTGGCTAATTTTTTGTATTTTTAGTAGAGACAGGATTTCACCGTGTTAGCCAGGATGGTCGACTTTTGACTTTTAAAGTGGCCATTTAGAAAATATTTCCTGTGTCTTTTAAGGTACCATAAATATTCTCTGATTCTGTGGAGTAGTGTTTTACAAATGTCCATTAGATCAATCCCATTCATGGTATTATTCAAATTTTCTGATTTTTCCAAGAGGCAAAGTTTACCTTTCCAAGACTGATTTTCTTCAACTTGGCTTCTAGAGAGGGATTATGCCTCCTGTGAAACTCTTTATAAACCAACCAAATACAACCACTTAAGGCAACAATTTCTGGCCAACCATGAAAATTGAATCCCAGTTCCCTGATAGTGCCAAGGAAATAAGCAGCAGGGTTTACCCCATCAATGTTTATCTAGACATGAACATTGGTGTGGTAAATAGCAGCATCCTCATGGCTGGGATACCAATTCCTAGTCACACCAGGGATGGGCTGGTTCTCTTCCAACAGCAAACACAAATGTGGAGATGTCAGGAAGACGGGCTGGATCCACATTCTGTTACATTATATTGCTATTATATCATAACTCATGATAACACCAGGGGAATGGTTGGAGCTTTTTTAAAAAGGAGGCACCTAAAAGCCCTGTTGCCCAAGTATCAAGATCTTTGCAGAGTTTTACGTCTGGCACTGCTAAATTTCTCTATGCTGCCAATCTCGTGATGAGCAAGGCAGGATATACAAGTCTGTTACAGATCCTGTTTTCCTGAGTTTTTCTCCAATGAATGCTGATCCAGCAGACCTTGTGCAGGTGCCATCTGATCATTTGCTTTTGTTCACATGACATTTACTAATTTATTGCCACTTGATCAAATGGTTACCTAAAACAGATAAATTATCCTTCTATGATATTGATTAGTAATTTTTTTTTTTTTTTTTTTTTTTTGAGTGCACAATTGGCCCGGATAAGCATGTCTTAGAGTTACTGCCTCTGAGGGGATTTGGGATTCTGACAGATGCAGTCATTGTTTCCGCAGGTGGTTTGGCTAAGTCCCTAGAAGTGATTAGTGAGACTAATCTGCCTGTCTAGCTCCTGTTAGTAGGAATAAAGATTTTCAGTGATTTTTCAGCTTTCTTTAACACATTGTAGGGCTTGCCTAGCTTCTAGCTTCAAACGTTGATCCTGTCTCTGGCTCACCATTTCCTGCAATACCATTTTGGTTTCCTTTAACCTCTGGATGCCAAATTCCTTACTGCCTACTTCTGTACAAACACACTAGTAAACCCACAGATTAGCTCCTGCCAAGCTATGTTATGCTGACTTTTCTTTTTTATTTTATTTATCCTACTTTTTTTTTTTTTGGTTTGGAATAGAGGAGGTTTTTAAGCCCAAACCCCAATAATCCATGTTGACTTTTTTGCAAATTTGCATAATTGACTTTATGCAAATTCTAGGCATAAAGTCTTTTTAAATAATTTTTTATTACCTGAATGTTGTCAGCTTTAAATTGTTGATTTTGTTGCCTTATTAGATTTCTTTATGTAATTTGGAATTTTAGTTTTGTCTTGAGAGGGGGGCTGTCCAGTTATCCGTTTGTTTTAGTTCCTTTATGTTTACCCTTTCATGTTGGTTAGGTTTGTGACTGTCTTCACCAGTTTTCTGAGGCCCTGCTTCAGAAGCAGGTCTTATATTAGTGGCTCAGGGCATTCATCCCACAATTATTTTCTAGATCCAGCAACTGAGTGGGTTGGTATTAAGGCCTAGCATTCACTGAAGTTATCTTTTGTCCTAACAGAGTATGTAAACTTCAACCCTGAGTAGCCCTCAGGAATCTTCCACTTATTATTTGGGAGGAAGAATTCTGTCACAGTCTTTGCATGCATGCAGTGACACCTAATCTGACCCCCATAGCGGGCTCTATTATACAAAGGGGACAAACTGACATCTGCTTCTACTTATTTCGTTACTAAGGCTTTGCCATCATTGTCAATTTATTGCAGTGTACCTGATTCCAAAGAGGAATCTTGATTTGAATGCAATGATTGTTAAACAACTGAAAACACTTATCGTTGCTGTACATTTGGAATATCTTGTGTCATAAATAAAGGAGTGCTCAAACATGATGAGAACTTTTTAATAGGATAGAGGAGACAGCTCAAAGTGATTTACACTGGCCAACATTGGGTCAATTTAACATCGAAATAAAGAATAATAATAATAGATTAAAAATATTTGGCCGGGCACGGTGGCTCATGCCTGTAACCCCAGCACTTTGGGAGGCCAAGGTGGGTGGATCATTTGAGGTCAAGAGTTCAAAACCAGACTGGCCAACATGGTTAAAACTCATCTCTACTAAAAATACAAAAATTAGCCAGGCATGGTGGCAGGTGCCTGTAATCCCAGCTTCTTGAGAGGCTGAGGCAGGAGAATCACTTGAACTTGGGAGGCAGAGGTTTCAGTGAGCCAAGATGATGCTAGTGCACTCCAGCCTGGGTAACACAGTGACACTCTGTCTCAAAAAAAAAAAAAAAAAAAAAAAATTGAATAAAATAAAAATTCATGAGTTTTTAGTGATATCGACAAATAAATTAACAAGGAAATAATAGAATGCTAACTACTAACTATAAAAGGGATGATGAAATTTTAAAATCACCATTGGAAACAGAGAAAGATAAAATAAATACAATAAAATGTTAATCGTGGAATTTAGATAAAGGATATTCAGATGTTATTTGTATTACTCTTGTGACATTTGTGTGACTTTGAAATTATTTCAATATAATAGTATAGAAAAGAGTAATCTAGTAAAACTATCTCAAATTGTGTTGCTTTGAGAAATGGGAAAAGAATTCAAAATTAGGAAATATATGTACATAAATATAAATCAAGTAAATTCATTTCAGGAGGAAATATATAAAAACATCTGAATTTTAATAAAAATGTCAGGTAAAATTTCATGTCCATTTGGTTAAAAATACCTTAATTAAGGCAGGCGCAGTGGCTCATGCCTGTAATCCCAGCACTTAGGGAGGTTGACGTGGGTGGATCACAAGGTCAGGAGTTCAAGACCAGCCTGGCCAACATAGTGAAACCCCATCTCTACTAAAAATGCAAAAATTATCCAGGCTTGATGGGGTGTGCCTGTAGTCCCAGCTAGTCGAGGGGCTAAAGCAGGAGAATCTCTTGAACCTGTGAGGTGGAGGTTGCAGTGAACCAAGATCTTGCCATTGCACTCCAGCTTGGGCAACAGAATGAGACTTCTCAAACAACAACAACAACAACCACAGCAACAAGAAAAAAAAATGCTTAATTAAGTAGAAATAGAAGCTACATACTGATAAAAGTGTCATCTCAAAGAAAAATTCAGCCTTATGAATATAATAAACCATGATAGCTTTTCATTACATTTAATTTTAAAAGCTTGAGTATCTGCTTTTATCATAGGTTTTATACTATATTTGTAAATATTGTATCGTCATTATTTTAAGAGAAATATTGAACAGATTTTGAAAAACATTATTTTCATAAGATATTATCTAGAGAAGCAAAGATAGGCAATAGGAAAACTATTAAGAGTTTTCAGGTAGACATTTATTAATCAAAAATTAGTGTCATTCTATATCTACCCAGGTGATTGCTTTGAAAATTTATTGAAAAATAAACTCATGGTGAAAATAGGATGTGGACTTTGAGATACTGAGGAATTTTAAATTTTTGGAAGATGGAGAGCAGATACAAATTTATTTTACAAAGAAAATAGACGAGTTGAGGAAAACACAGTTGTGAATACATATAGAAGTGCTGTAGTGAAGTTTGACTTCAATTGGCCTGAAAGAGCCATTTGAGCCAGCTCTGAATGAATAGGGAGGTAGGGAGAAAGATTTCTAAAATTGCAGGTAGTAGAGGAAGATTTTACAGTAACCCCTTTCTCTGTCCTCCACAACTCCAGCACCTGAAGCTGTGGGCAGCTTGATGTTGATCCCCAGCGAGTCTATGGATGAACCAGAGAGAATTAGAGTCAAAGGTACATTTTTTTAGAAATTTTTTCTGGAAGCCTAAGCTGCTGTGAGACTTTCTTTCCTCCTGTAATATGGAGTGATTCTATTCTATATGTCTGTGGGAAGTTCACCCTGTAAATCCTGTAATACAACAACAGTAGAGCTTATATATTGTATGTTGTCTGAAGAAAGCAGGTCTGGTTAAATTTGGGAAGCAGAAAAATTGGCTCTCCAATGTAGAGCAGAGGGACATCAATGCTTCTCTTGGTTTACTTGTTTGTTTTGTTGTTGTTGTTTTGAGGCTGGGTCTCACTATGTTGCCATGGCTGGAGTGCAGTGGCGTAATCACGGCTCACTGTAGCCTCAGTTTTCTGAGCTCAAGGGATCCTCCCAGCTCAGCCTCCAGAACAGCTGGGACCACAGGTGCATGCCACCATGCCTGGTTAATATTTTTATTTTTATAGAGACAGGGTCTTCCTTTGTTGCCCAGTCTGCTCTCGAACTCCTGAGCTCAAGTGATCCTCCCACCTCAACCTCCCAAAATGCTGGGATTGCAGATGTGAGCCATCACACCCAGCCTCATGATCCTCTTTGGATTCTTAGAAAAGACTATGGCTCACAGGCCATAAATGAGAGAATGGATGTTTACGATGACAATTTTACATTGGTATGGTAGATTTGTTATAATTAACCAATTCTAATACAGTATTAACTACAGTTTATAATTTATTTTCTTAATTGTTATCTAATGTCCTTCTCTTCCAGGATCCCATGCAAGATACCACAATATAGTTAGTTGTCTTGTGTCTTTAGGCTCCTCTTGGCGGTAACAGTTGCTCTGACATTCCTAGTTTTTGGTGACCTTGACAATTTTGAGGAATACTGATCAGGTACATGGTAGAATGTCTCTCTATTGAAATTTTTCTGATGTTTTACTTGTTATTAGATTGAGGTTATTGATTTTTGAAAGGAAGACCATCGAGGTTAAGTGCCACTTTTATAACATTTAATTAAAGGTATATAAAAAAGTGGCGTGCTCATTCTCTCTCCAGCTACGAAATGGAGATATACATATATATCTCCAAGGTATTCACATATCCAAGGTAACATAAAAAACACATGTTAAATTATTTTGTGAATATTAAAACTTATTTTAAATCTCTTTTTGACAGTTTTTTTATCTTTGTAACAAATTGCTTGATATTTGTTTTTCCCGAAACAACAATGGTTTAAAAACTATAATAAGATTACCTATTACCTATTTGTTAATGATCAGGTAGAAAAATTGGTTCTAGGGTTGATTAAATGCAGACAAGTTCAATATTACATCCAGGAAACTTATACACTGACTTTACAAACTTTGTTGCACAAACATACCACATCATCACTAGATCAATACATTGGTCATCTTAGCTAATTTTAAATCTAGAATGGCTCAAGCATAAAATAGATTAAATAAATGAGCTACAGAGAACTGAGCTTTCTTTTTTCATAATATTGACAGATCTCATTATGTTTAAATCTAAGAATGTTTAAATATTAACTACAGTTAAATTCCAAATGAATATTATTTTAGTGTAAGCTGGGAAGTTCTAATGTCAATTAAAAAACATATAATAATAATTATGTATGTAAATTCTGAAGGCCCTTTGGTTGCATATGTTTTATTTACATTTCTTTCAACCATATTTTATAATAGAAAAGTTAACCCTAAGTAATATTGTGACAGAAATTTATCTTTATTCTCATTTTTCATGCTTTTTCCCCAGAATTCAGGTACATTACTTTTGCCTTCTTACAATCCTGTCGCTTAGTGAGTCTCATTCTTTGGAGATAACACTTGAGTATAAGAGAAAAGAGTGAGTTGAATATTTTATCACTTCTACTGAAATAGTATTTGCTTTGAAACAGGCATGAGAAACATACCCTAAGATATAATAGAGTATCCCCCTTATCCATGGGGGGTACATTCCAACAACCCCAGTGGGAACCTGAAACCACGGACAGCACTGAACCCAATTGCTGTTAATCGAAACATGTTTCTGTTCATGTCTTCCACCCACAGATATAATGCCTTTTCCATCTTAATTAAGCACTCATCATTGCACTGTGGCCATAACTTCTGCCACAGTGTGTGGCAGAAAAACTAGCATGCAATTCTTTTTCCTTTTTCACAATTTTGTGAATAGATTTGTTCTTACAGATCTTAGCAACCCCAGGATATTACTTATTAAGTTGAGAACTTTCACCTTAACACTTTAAGGAAGGACTTTAAGGCTTCTCTGTAGTTTATCTGAATTGCCAGCATCACTATTTCTTCTGCTTTGTGGCCATTATTAAGTTAAATAAAGGTTATTTGAGCACAAGCACTGTGGTACATTGAAAGCTGATCTCACAATAGAGCCAGTAAGTAAGTAGCTAAGAGGCAGGGAACAGACAGAGTGGAGATGCTGGCGAAGGGATGATTCACGTCCCTGGAATGCAACAGAATGGTGCAAGATTTCATCATGCTACTCAGAATAGGGTGTAATTTAAAATTTATCTTCTTTCTTGGATACATAAGCCACAAATAATAAATTAAAGAACCAAAAAAGGAAAAAAAAATCAAAAAAGCCTATGAATTGTTTATTTCTGGAATTTTTCATTTAATATTTTTAGACTAAGGTTGACCATGGTTAACTGAAACCTTGGAGAGAAAACCCGCATATAAGAGGGAGCTACTGTGTTAGTTTCAAGAATCTGAAGAGAAAGGAAGAAGAAGTGAAAAGCTAATATTTATGTTATTACTTATTCTAGAATGACCAATGAAAAAAGGTAAAATCAACCGGCAGGTTGGTTGCTTAGTGGTCTTTCCAGGGTAAATGATTTCTAGAATGCACTTACATGTGGTACCAAACTTTTGATACTTGTGCACATTGCCATGTGTCCACCACTAGGTTCTCCCCTACAACTCTCATCTCCAATCTTTCTGTCTTTTCCTTCCAGGTTTCTGACCAACTGGCCAGGACTCTTGTCACTGTCCAGGAATCCATTTACATTTTTACCTTTGGGTACTTTTCTTTCCACACAAAGTGGGTACCAGGTGCACCCCTTACAAATCCTCATCATGTGTCAAAATGTCCTTGACAGCTATTAAATGCATTCACATGGGCTTCACTTGAGAATGTAATAAACATTAAAAAAAATTCTTGAATGAAATAATGAATATGTGAATGATTGGGCCCATAACAATAAGAAAATTTCAACTAATTTTGAATTAACTCTTAACAAATATAGCCAGATTTCATGATAAAATGAGCTTTTAGAAGATATAGACTAAATATTTCCTGGATATTATTATTGTATTTTTCCATAATAATACTTATTAAATGATGGGAAAATACACAATTTGGAAATTTTAAGTATTCATTAGCTTTATTTCTTTCATCTAGACTTTTATCTGAATTTACAAGATACACATACATTTCTCAAATTCATTTGTTTTCCATCACAATGTTACCCCGCCCAAGTGTACTTTCATGCTTTGATTTACTTTCCACATTTTTCCTAGAATTCTCTCTTTTCTAGTTATATTCAATAAAGACTGAGGATACTTTCTGAGGCTGAGGCATAATATAACCTCTGCCATGAAGCTCTGTCTACCAAAAATGCCAATGAGTTTCACTTTTATTTGTATTCTTAGAGCATTTTACCATTTAACTGTGTGATATCTTGCAGTTTATTTTTTACAAAATTTAAAAGACTGTCCATCCCAAGCTGTAAGCTCTTTGAAAGCAGGAATTATGATTTCTTCTCATTATATATACCTCCTAAGTCTGGAAAAGTGCCCAGCAGAGTAAATGCTCAATACACACTCATCACATAACAAATACTCATTTTCTGTATGTTTCTCTTTTCTGGAATAATTTTTTTTCCTGAATATCTTAGAAATTAAAGATGCTACCTCTATAGCTGTAATATAAGCCCATTTATTACTGTAGAAGAATAAAATATTTTCAATTTATAAAGCCATATGAATTGGTAATGTGTGGTAATTTCCTTTCAAAATAACAATTTCAGCAGAGTATTATTAAATTTAATTAATGTAAAAATAATTCTCTGGTCTCAGAAGCATACTTGCAATAATCATCATTCTAAGCTTTAAAAATTCTACTTTATTCTAAGATGACAGTGTTAATATATTTGGTTACAATCTAGTGATTCCCTTGGGCCCAGAACATGTTGAACGTTTTATAACACTTTAGCTTTCTAACCTGTAAACAAACAAAATATGTTCAATTCCCTAGGGAGACATTTTATTTCTGAAGTTTTATGAACCTCTCTCTGTCTTTTCCTCAGGGCTGATAGCATTTAAGTGGCTGGTGTTATATAATTTATAATGTGGAAGAATTTACTAGATAAGGAGATTCAAAGTGATTACTTGTTTGTTCAAGAAATATATATATATATATGTATTTAAGTTGCAACACTCTGCTGGGTGTTGAAAGTAAAAACATGGACCTTGCTTTCTGGGAGCTTACAATTTATAAGCAATGAAATATGTCTAAGTAAGATCAAAACTGGTGATTTCAGTCACATGTGACTGATGTAAAAAATTTCATAGTCACAGAGGCAGGAAGATTATTTCTAGTTTTATTGATCACTGAAGATTTGATAGAAGTGGTGGCTGATCATTGGGAATTGAGTAAAATGTACATAACTGTAGAGAAAAAGAAAACTCCTGCCAGTGATTGAACTGTGACAACAAATGCATGGCATTGTAAAGGAGACACTTTAATGAGATTTAACTGGCAGCAAATTGAAGACTGTGACAGGGTGCAGTGGCTCACACCTGTAATCCCAGAACTTTGGGAGGCCAAGAGGGTGGATCACCTGAGGTCAAGAGTTCAAGACCAGCCTGATCAACATGGAGAAATTCCATCTCTGCTAAGAATACAAAATTAGCTGGGCATAGTGGCACATGCCTGTAATCCCAGCTACTCAGGAGGCTGAGGCAGGAGAATCACTTAAACCCGGGAGGCAGAGGTTGCAGTGAGCCGAGATCTGCCATTGCACTGCAGCCTGGGCAATAAGAGCGAAACTCCGTCTCATAAAATAAAATAAAATAAAATAAAATAAAATAAAATAAAATAAAATACTGTATTAGTAAAGGTGGTTTGTAAATACAACTGTTATTTTAAATAAGGAGGAAGCAGCAGGAATAAAAGAGATGAGTTGGGTTAGCGTCTACACTAGAATTAGAATTCACTGTTGAATGGACATAGTTGTTGACAGAGAAGGTGGAGTTAAAGCAGCAAGTTCAATCCTGAGTATCTGGGAGTGTGATTGTGTGACAAACAGAAATACATAATCAGGAAAGACCTACTGTGTCTTTATGGGAAAGAAGATGAGCTCGAATATACCAAATCCCGACAAGAAGAACACCCTGAAAACAAAAGTAAGGAAGTAAAGATTCTGAGAGTTCTGAGATGAAGAGGAAGAAATGGGATAGAGTTTACAGTAGATGAATTCAGACTTGGTAAGGTTGTGGCAAAAGCAATTGAGAGTGGATGGAGACAAATAGGTTAACCCCTGGATCAGTATCACTGATTGTTTCTTTGGCCTCAGGTTCCAGTATAACTGGACATGCCACTTTTAATGGTCTTTATTTAAATTTTAACATTCTGTTTGCCACGGATTTTTGCATTAATTTTGGCATACTAAAAATCTTTCATTAAAATGTTTATCTTCATTGTTGTGTTTTTGGCACCTCCTTAAGTATTTGACCTGATAAAAAGCATGATTTCATAACTGGAGAAACATCTATGTGGCATTTTATGCGTGATAGCTCAGCATGTTGTGATGAGTACAAGTTCTCAGTGAACTAAAGGTATAACTGAGAGATTTCTTTTTCTTTTTAATTGCACTAAAAATGTGTAATGTAAAATGTACCATCTTAACTATTTCTAGTGTACAGTTCAGTAATGCTAAGTATATTCACATTGTTGTGCAATGGATTGCCAGAACTTTCTCATCTTGCAAAACTCAAACTCTATACCCATTAAACAACAACTTCCCATTTTCTCCTGCACCCAGCTCTTGGTAAATACCATTCTACTTTCTGTTTCTATGAATTTTACTACTTTAAATAACTCATGTATGTGAAATAAAACAGTATTTGTCTTTTCATGGGTGACTTATTTCTCTTAGCATAATATCCTCAAGGTTTATTTATGCTGTAGCCTATGACAGGATTTCCTTCCATTTTAAGGTTGAGTAGTATCCAATTGTATGTGTACATCAGATTTTGTTTTTCATTTATCGTTTGATGCACATTTGGGTTGCTTCAGCCTCTTGGCTACTGCTACTAATGCTGCTATGAACATAGTATACAAATATCCGTTGAGAGCCTGCTTTTAATTCTTTGGGTGTATAGCCATATATGGGATTGCTAGATCACATCGTAGTTCTAGTTTTAATTTTTAAAGAAACTGCCATAATCTTTTCCATAGCAGTTGCACCGTATTATAATCCCACCAACAGTGCACAAGGTTCCAATTTCTCCACATCCTCGCCAACACTTGTTAGTTTCTCTCACTTTTTGATCGTAGCCATCTGAATGGGTGTTAGGTCTCATTTCAGTTTTGATTTGCATTCATCCAATGATTAGTGATGTTGAACATTATCTCATATGCCTGTTGGTTATTTATAGATCATCTTCAGAAAAATTTTTATTCAAGTCCTTTGTCCATTTTTAATGGGAAAATTTTTTTATTGTTGAGTTATAGGAATTCTTTTTATATTCTGGATATTAATCCCTTATCAGATAAATGACTTGCAAATATAATCTCCCATTCTGTAAGTTGCTTTTCACTCTGTTGATTGTGTCCTTTAATGCACAGAAGTTTTAAATGTTGATGTAATCCCATTTGTCTATTCTTGCTTTTGTTGTCCATGCTTTGGTGTCATAGAAACCATTGCCGATCAAATATATAGCTTTCCTCCTATGTTTTCTTTTATAGATTTTATAGTTTTGGGTCTTATGTTTATGTATTTAATCCATTTTTAGTTGTTTTTCATATATGTTAGCCTAATTTCATTTTTTTTTTGCCTGTGGCTATCCAGTTTTCCTAGAACTATTTGTTGAAGAGACTGTCCTTTTCACCCTTGTTAAAGACCAATTGACTGTATACATGAGGGTTTATTTCTGGGCTCTCTGTTCTATTTCATTGATCTACGTATCTGACTTTATGCCAGCACCATGCTGTTTGGTTACTGTTGCTCTGCAATATGTTTTGAAAGTAGAAAGTGTGAGTCTTTCAGCTTTTTTTCTTTTTTTATGATTGTTTCAGCTATTTGAGTTTCTTGAAATTCCATAGGAATTTTAGGATTGCTTTTTTTAGTTATACAAAAAGTGCCATTTGGATTTTGATAGGGAATGTATTGAATCTGTACAACACAGGTAGTGTCGACATCCTAAATATATTGTCTTCCAATACATCAACATGAATGTCTTTTCATTTATTTATCTTCAATTTCTTTCAACGATGTTTTCTAGTTTTCAGTGTACAAGTTTTTCACAGCCTTGGTTATGTTACTCCTAAATATTTTATTCTTTCAGTGCTATTATAAATAGAATTGTTTTCTTATTTTTCTTTTTGGATGGTTCATTGCTAGAATATAGAAGCTCAACTGATTTTTGTATGTTGACTTCGTATCCTGTGACTTTGCTGCATTCATTTATTATTGCAACTGAGGATTATTAAAAGTGCATATTTGATAAGCAGTATTCTGGACATGAAATGATAAGAATCATCTTACTAAACTCTACCTTGGTCAGATTACATATGGAAGATTATATTTAGTTATAATTGCAACTTAAGAGAAATTCTGGAAAAATAAATAATCCTAGAAATTACAGGATTATATTTGCTTTTAATAAAGGCAGACTTGCCTTGTCTTGTGATATAAGAAGCAGATTTCACATTTGCTCCCATAGATAACAGGGGACAGATTACTATATGGTTATATACAGAAGTAATTTCTACTTAAAGAATTAGGTATATCTACCTCCCTGGGTGTATTTTGCTCTTCTTTTTCTACCATTTTATGGTGGAAAGTTAAATAATTGATTTTAAACTTTCTTTTCTAATATAAACACTTAGAGCTATATTTTTAACTCTAGGCAATACAGTTTACGGCTTTATCCTGCAGCTATATTTATGTTCACATTATTTACAAATATTTTATAATTCCAGTTGTGATTTTCTTTTTTACCAATGTGTTGTTTAATTTCCAAATATTTGGGAATGTTGCGGATACTGTTCACTTATTAATTCTGAGTGAAATTCAGTTCTAGCCAAATAACATACTCTGTGTGATTTCCATTGTTCTCAATGTATTGAGGCTTGTTTTATGGGCGAGCATATTTTCTATCTCACTGAATTTTCCAAGTGTACCTCCAATTTTTCTATGTACAGCATAAGGTGTGTGTCCTGCTAGTGTACGGATTTTTCAATGTGAAATAGGTCAAGTTGGTTGATAGTATTGTTCATGTTGTTTACATTCTCATTGATTTTCTTCTTAATTACTGATAGAAGGAATATTTAGTTTTTCAACTGTAGATTTATATCTCTCTTTGGTTTTGTCAATTTCTGCTTCTTGTCTATTGAAGTTTTGTCCTAGGATACCTATACATATAACACTGTTATATCTTGTTTCAAAATAAGTAAACAATTTACTTTTATAAAATGCTCATCTACCTTTGGTATAGTTTTTGTTCTGAAGTCTATGATGTCTGACATTAATATAGCTCCTCTATTTTCTCATGATTAGTTTGTTTTTGGTTTCTCTTCTTCCATCTTTTAATTTCTATTTTATGTCCTTATATTTAAAGTGCATTTATTGTTGTCAGCATTTGGTTGGATCTTGATATTATATTCAGTCTAATGTTTTCTTCCTTTTAATAGGAGCATTTAGATCTGTGCCATACAAAATGACACTAACTAACCAAATGTGACTATTCAGCACTTGAAAACTGGTTAGTCCAAATTCAGATGTGCTATAAATGTAAAATACACATAGGACTTTGAAAACTTGATATGAAAAAAGAATGCTCTGAAGAGAGCAGTGGTTCTCCCAGCACAGTGTTTGAGCTCTGAGAATGGACAGACTGCCCCCTCAAGTGGGTACCTGACCCCCATGTAGCCTAACTTGGTGACACCTCCCAGTAGGGGCTGACTGACACCTCATACAGGTAGGTGCCCCTCTGAGACAAAGCTTCCAGAGGAAGGATCAGGCAGCAATAGTTACGGTTCTGCAGCCTCCACTGGTGATATCCAGAGAAACAGCGTCTGGAATGGACCTCCAGCAAACTCCAACATACCTGCGGCTGAGGGATCTGTTAGAAGGAAAACTAACAAACAGAAAGGAATAGCATCAACATCAACAAAAAGGACATCCACACCAAAACCCCAATTGTAGGTCACCATCATCAAAGACCAAAGGTAGATAAAACCACAAAGATGGGGAGAAACCAGAACAGAAAAGCTGAAAATTCTAAAAAACAGAGCACCCCTTCTCCTCCAAAGGATTGCAGCTCCTCACCAGCAATGGAACAAAGCAGGATGGAGAATGACTTTGATGAGTTGACAGAAGTAGGCTTCAGAAAGTCAGTAATAACAAACTTCTCTGAGCTAAAGGAGGATGTTTGAACCCATCACAAGGAAGCTAAAATCCTTGAAAAAGATTAGATGAATGGCTAACTAGAATAAACAGTGAAGAGAAGACCTTAAATGACCTGAGGGAGCTGAAAACCATGGCATGAGAACTGCGTGATGCATGCACAAGCTTCAGTAACCGACTCAATCAATTGGAAGAAAGGGTATCAGTGATTGAAGATCAAATTGATGAAATGAAGGGAGAAGAGAAATTTAGGGAAAAAGTGATTAAAAAGAAACGAACAAAGCCTCCGAGAAATACAGGACTGTGTGAAAAGACCAAATCTGCATTTGACTGTTGTACCTGAAAGTGATGGGGAGAATGGAACCAAGGTGGAAATCACTCTTCAGGATATTATCCAGGAGAACTTCCCCAATCTACCAAGGAAGGCCAACATTCAAATTCAGGAAATACAGAGAACACCACAAAGATACTCCTCAAGAGGAGCAACCCGAAGACACATAATGGGCAGATTCAGCAAGGTTTAAATTAAGGAAAAAACGCCAAGGACAGCCAGAGAGAAAGGTCGGGTTATCCACAAAGAGAAGCCCATCAGACTAAAGCAGATCTCTCAGCAGAAACCTTACAAGCCAGAACTGAGTGGGGGCCAATATTCAACGTTCTTAAAGAAAATAATTTCAACCCAGAATTTCATATTCAGCCAAACTAAGCTTCATAAGTGAAGGAGAAATAAAATCCTTTACAGAAAAGCAAATGCTGAGAGATTTTGTCACCACCAGGCCTGCCTTACAAGAGCTCCTGAAGGAAGCACTAAATATGGAAAGGAACAACCGGTACCAGTCACTGCAAAAACATGCCAAATTGTAAAGACCATTGATGCTAGGAAGAAACTGCATCAAATAATGGGCAAAATAACCAGCTAACATCATAATGACAGGATCAAACTCACACATAACAATATTAACCTTAAATGTAAATGGGCTAAGTGCCCCAAGTAAAAGACATAGACTGGCAAATTGGATAGAGTCAAAACCCAAAACTGTGCTGTATTCAGGAGACATATCTCACGTGCAGAGACACACATAGGCTCAAAATATAGGGATGGAGGAAGATCTACCAAGCAAAAGGAAGGCAAAAAAATAAAAAAAAAAAAATTGCAGGGGTTGCAATCCCAGTCTCTGATAAAACAGACTTTAAACCAACAAAGATCAAAAGAGACAAAGAAGGCCATTACATAATGGTAAAGGGATCAATTCAACAAGAAGAGCTAACTATCCTAAATATAATTGCACCCAATACAGGAGCACCCAGATTCCTAAAGCAAGTCCTGAGAGAACTAAAAAGAGGCTTAGACTCCCAAACAATAATAACGGGAGACTTTAACACCCCACTGTCAATATTAGACAGATCAACGAGACAGAAGGTTAACAAGCATATCCAGGACTCGAACTTAGCTCTGCACCAAGCAGAACTACTGGACAGCTAAAGAACTCTTCACTCCAAAACAACAGAATATACATTCTTCTCAGCACAACATTGCACTTATTTCAAAATATTCCACAGAGCTGGAAGTAAAGTACTCCTCAGCAAATGTAACAGAACAGAAATCACAACAAACTGTCTCTCAGATCACAGTGCAATCAAATTAGAACTCAGGATTAAGAAACTCACTCAAAACTGCACAATTACATGGAAACTGAACAACCTGCTCCTGAATGAATACTGGGTAAATAATGAAAAGAAGGCAGAAATAAAGATGTTCTTTGAAACCAATGAGAACAGACACAACATACCAGAATCTCTGGGACACATTTAAAGCAGTGTGTAGAGGGAAATTTATAGCACTAAATGCCCACAAGAGAAAGCAGGAAAGATCTAAAATCCACATGCTAACATCACAATTAAAAGAACAAGTGAAGAAAGAACAAACAAATTCAAAAGCTAGCAGAAGGCAAGAAATAACTAAGATCAGAGCAGAACTCAAGGAGATAGAGACACACAAAACCCTTCAAAAAATCAATGAATCCAGGAGCTGGTTTTTTGAAAAGATCAACAAAATTGATAGACTGCTAGCAAGACTAATAAAGAAGAAAAGAGAGAAGAATCAAATAAATACAATAAAAAATGATAAAGGGGATATCACCACCAATCCCACAGAAGTACAAACTACCATCAGATAATACTATAAACACCTCTATGCAAATAAACTAGAAAATCTAGAAGAAATGGATAAATTCCTGGACAAATACACCCTCCCAACACTAAACCAGGAAGAAGTTGAATTGCTGAGTAGACCAACAACAGGCTCTGAAATTGAAGCAATAATTAATAGCCTACCAACCAAAAAAAGTCCAGGACCAGACAAATTCACAGCCGAATTCTACCAGAGGTACAAAGAGGAGCTGGTACCATTCCTTCTGAAACTATTCCAATCAATAGAAAAAGAGGAAATCCTCCCTAACTCAGTTTATGAGGTGAGCATCATCCTGATACCAAAGCCTGGAAGAAACACAATCAAAAAGGAGAATTTTAGACCAATATCTCTGATGAACATCGATGCAAAAATCCTCAATAAAATACTGGCAAACCAAATCCAGCAGTACATCATAAAGCTTATCCAACAAGATCAAGTCAGCTTCAACCCTGGGATGCAAGGCTGATTCAACATATGCAAATCAATAAACGTAATCCATCACATAAACAGAACCAAAGACAAAAACCAGATGATTATCTCAATAGATGCAGAAAAGGCCTTTGACAAAATTCAACAGCCCTTCATGATAAAAACTCTCAATGAACTAGGTATTGATGGGATGTATCTCAAAATAATAGGAGCTATTTATGACAATCCCACAGCCAGTATCACACTGAATGGGCAAAAACTGGAAGCATTCCCTTTGAAAACCGGCACAAGACAGGGATGCCCAGGGATGCCCTCTCTCACCACTCCTATTCAACATAATGTTGGAAGTTCTGGCCAGGGCAATCCAGGAAAGAGAAAGCAATGAAGGCTATTCCATTAGGAAAAGAGGAAGCCACGTTGTCTCTGTTTGTAGATGACATGATTGTATATTTAGAAAACCCCATCAACACAGCTCAGAATCTCCTTAAGTTGATAAGCAATTTCAGCAAAGTCTCAGGATACAAAATCAATGTGCAAAAATCACAAGCATTCTTATACACCAATAACAGACAGAGAGCCAAATCATGATTGAATTTCCATTCACAGTTGCTACAAAGAGAATAAAACACCTAGGAATCCAACTCACAAGGGATGTGAAGGACTTCTTCAGGGAGAACTACAAACCACTGCTCAACAAAATAAAAGGGAACACAAGCAAATGGAAAAAACATTCCATGCTCATGGATAGGAAGAATTAATATCGTGAAAATGGCTATACTGCCCAAGGTAGTTTGTAAATTCAATGTCATCCCCATCAAGCTACCAAGGACTTTCTTCACAGAATTGGAAAAACCTACTTTAAAGTTCACATAGAACCAAAAACAAGTCTGCATTGCCAAGACAATCCTAAGCCAAAAGGACAAAGCTGGAGGAATCATGCTACCTGACTTCGAACTATACTACAAGGCTACAGTAACCAAAACAACATGGTACTGGTACCAAAACAGAGATATAGACCAATGGAACAGAACAGAGCCCTCAGAAATAACACCACACATCTATAACCATCTGATCTTTGACAAACCTGACAAAAACAAGAAATGGGAAAAGGATTCCCTAGTTAATAAATTGTGCTGGGAAAACTGGCTAGGCATATGTAGAAAGCTGAAACTGCATCCCTTCCTTACACCTTATACAAAAATTAATTCAAGATGGATTAGAGACTTAAATGTTAGACCTAATACCATAAAAACCGTAGAAGAAAACCTAGGTAATACCATTCAGGACATAGGCATGGGCAAGGACTTCATGTCTAAAACACCAAAAGCAATGGCAACAAAAGCCAAAATTGACAAATGGGATCTCATTAAACTAAAAAGCTTCTGCACAGCAGAAGAAACTACCATCAGAGTGAACAGGCAACCTACAGAATGGGAGAAAATTTTTGCAATCTACTCACCTGACAAAGGGCTAGTATTCAGAATCTACAAAGAACTTAAATTAATTTAGAAGAAAAAATCAAGCAACCCCATCAAAAAGTGGGTGAAGGATATGAACAGACACTTTTCAAAAGAAGATATTTAGGCAGCCAACAGACACAAGACAAAATGGTCGTCATCGCTGGTCATCAAAGAAATGCAAATCAAAAACATAATGAGATACCATCTCACACCAGTTAGAATGGCAATCATTAAAAAGTCAGGAAACAACAGATGCTGAAGAGGATATGGAGAAATAGGAACACTTTTACACTGTTGGTGGGAGTGTAAACTAGTTCAACCATTGCGGAGGACGGTGTGGTGATTCCTCAAGGATCTATAACTAAAAGTACCATTTGACCCAGTGGTTCCATTACTGGGTGTATACACAAAGGATTATAAATCATGCTACTATAAAGACACATGAACATGTATGTTTATTGTGGTGCTATTCACAATAGCAAAGACTTGGAACTAACCTAAATGTTTATTAATGATAGACTGGATTAAGAAAATGTAGCACGTATACACCATGGATTACTATGCAGCCATAAAAGAGGATGTGTTCATGTCTTTTGTAGCGACATGGATTAATCTGGAAGCCGTCATTCTGAGCAAACTATAGCAAGGACAGAAAACCAAACACCACATGTTCTCAGTCATAGGTGGGAATTAAACAATGAGAACACTTGGACACAGTGTGGGGAACATCACACAGCAGGGCCTGTCATGGGGTGGGGGACAGGGGCAGAGATAACATTAGGAAAAATACCTAATGTAAATGATGAGTTAATGGATGCAGCACACCAACATTGCACATGTATACATATGTAACAAACCTGCACGTTGTGCACATGTACTCTAGAACTTAAAGTATAATAAAAAAATAAAATAAAATAAAGCAAAATAAAAGTTTAATGCATTACAAAAGATTTAAATTGTGATAAAGTTTGTGAAAGATGAATTTATGACAGAAATTTGTGAATGATCAAGTTGTGTGTAATTAGAAGGGAATTATTAATAAGTTTTCTAAAGATAGAACTTTGATATTAAAGGCACACTTCTACAAAACTAAAAATTGGGTTCTTTATGTTAGAACAAGATTTTCCTGAATATTGATCTCCTCAATAAAATTGCAAGAGGTTTTGTTCTATAATTCTGAAGTGTTTCATTAATAGTCATCTTCTAAACTGCAAACAATTTGTATTCCTGCCATATTTCTTTCTGAGAGCTATTTAATTTCCATAGTTTCAGATTGGAAATGCTATTTTCTTCATTCATAATGGTAATTTCATGTCTTTTTGTAAAGTGTTTTTTTCTTAAAGTTTCTCAAGTTAAAATCTCAGAAGTTTAACTTTTGCTGTTTCTCACTGCATGTGATTTGAAAGGCACACATCGTTACCTTCTGCTCTTCCTCTTTCTTCCCTTGAGAAAGTCGGAGATAATAAATCTCCCCTTCAGAAGGTCTAGGATGAAAACTGTAGGCCGGGCGCGGTGGCTCAAGCCTGTAATCCCAGCACTTTGGGAGGCCGAGACGGGCCGATCACGAGGTCAGGAGATCGAGACCATCCTGGCTAATACGGTGAAACCCCGTCTCTACTAAAAAATACAAAAAACTAGCCGGGCGACGAGGCAGGCGCCTGTAGTCCCAGCTACTCGGGAGGCTGAGACAGGAGAATGGCGTGAACCCGGGAGGCGGAGCTTGCAGTGAGCTGAGAGCCGGCCACTGCACTCCAGCCTGGGCGGCAGAGCAAGACTCCGTCTCCAAAAAAAAAAAAAAAAAAAAGAAAACTGTTATCAGCTCCTGTAACTTTTCTCTCTAACTCTGCTGGTATGACCTGATGCTAAAATGTTTATCTTGAAGGCCCAGAAAAACAATGTTTTCCTCCAGTATAACATAATTCTATGCACTTGGATTTTTTGGTTGTGTCTGAATTGTTCCATGTAACCATAAAACTTCCCATGCTGTTACTAAGGGCCAAGTATTACTCCGATTAAGGTACTAGTTTCTTATTTACATTCTTCTATAACATGGTATACACTGATAGCCTTAGACGCATTCTTCTTGTATCCAATTAAATTCAAGTATACTTTTCATCAGGTTCAACTTCTACATTATCAAAATAGGCTTTCAATAAAGAGAAGAAATCACATTGCAACAAGTTTTTCTTTACCGTTTTTGGTAACTGACCTAAGAAATAAGGCTTTTATATTTTATCAAGGTAACTTACTGTGTCAGTTTTGTTATTTTTTAATTACTTAGGAAAACTGAGCATTGAAAGGGTTAAAGTTTTTACATTGATGTAACATTCTGTACTGCTTTTGATGTCCTTTGATTATCACTTTTGTTAAATTAATGACTATTATTTAACAGCGATCCTATTTTGGCCAAGTGTTTCTGAAAGTTTTAACATCTTTGGCCAACTTCCCCAGGATCAAAATTTTAAATTAAGACTTTTTGACCTAGGATTAATTTTGAGATTTTATTTAAGTGAGCCCTGGAAAGCCTCAAAGAATGTATCTCTCATCTTCTAAAAATATTAAATCATTAGGATAATTTGTATGGGAAGCATTGTCAAAGGATAAGTGATGGGCGGTCTTCCTTCAGTTCCATTTATGGGTATGTTACTCATATTTATGTTTCAAAATTGCATAAAAGTCTTATAAATTAATTTGTCAGGTATAATTCTGGTTGTGATATTGTATGCTACAAAAATAACCAAATTTTGTTGTCAATTTCTGGTTCTGGTGAACTTTAATCAGATATTTAGCCATGGTTATTATAAGTCTCTGTCATCCACAATTTAATTTTTCTCCAAAGTCATCTGCAATCAGACTCATAAAAAAGACTCTAGCAAGTACTGTTAAATACAGAGCTCTAATAAGTTAAGATCAATAGACTAAGTGAATTCTTTTTTCAGAGTTTTAACAAAGAAATTGATTGGCTCATGAAATTTGAACATAATATTTTTATGACTTATTTGATATAGTATTGATTATCAACTTAAATGTTTTATTTTCCAGAATTGAGGAATTTTTTTCCTTGAGCTATCTATAGTTTGAAACAATTTGGTAAAGTAAGGTTTTGTAAACAAAGGTGAAAGCATTTGCTTTTTCTCTATACTTAATCCCTCAAAATTTTGGAAATTAATCATGACTATTCTTGTTTTTTATTGCAATATTATTATTTGCATAAGTTCAACAAAAACTTGTTCTCTATAGTAGGATGTCATTCTAACAATTGGTTGTATTACCAAGGCTTTGACTGACATATCATTTTTGAGAATATGCATAAAATACCTGATATGAAGGGTCTCTAACTTCACATAATTTCCTCACAGGTCGAGGAACCCTAAGACTCTAAATGAAACCTAAAGTCTGCACTGGTTTGTCTCCCCAGCTTCAAGAGACTTCTAAATGTGAGATTGTTATGTGATCATTGTAGAAATAGATATGTTTCTTTAAAAAAGCTGTAATATGATTGTTGTTAGATAATAGTTATCTGCATTAATGTTGAGCTCTTGTCTTCTCCTAGGATTAGACTACATCCTGAATTTTTCTAGATTTTTCTAGAATTTTTCTAGAACTTTCTAGATTGCTCCAGTCAAATTTGATTCCATGGAATTACCAAAAATAGAAATTGTTTTGTTTCCGAAAGCCTTATTGGTGAAACTAGATAAATTTTAAGGAAAAATCCCATGTCTGATGTATAGACCACACAAATATTCACCAAACTGTTTAATGCCATAAGCAGAGATACTCCAAAGGCAAATCAGAACAAGAAGTTGTCATTTTCATACTGTAGACAGCATTTCCAAAGACACTGGAACAAGAATCGATATAGAAACGAGACTTACTCTTCTTAATGCCTATCTTCTTTACTTGACAAGTAATAATCATTTTATTTATTTTATTGACTGCATTTAAGCAAGCGTAGGTTCATATTATTATATTACTATTAATTTTACTTTGTATTTTCTATTTAAAAAATTTGTATCTGTTTCTTGTTAAATTTTTGCAGAAATACAAATTCTAGCAGAATAATGCTGGCCCAGCTCTTTGAGATAATAACAGAGGACTGGGGGGCAGAGCAAGATGGCCGAATAGGAACAGCTCCAGTCTCCAACTCGGGGCACGAGCGACACAGAAGACTGGTGATTTCTGCATTTTCAACTGAGGTACTGGGGTCATCTCACTGGGGAGTGCCGGACAATCAGTGCTGGTCAGCTGCTGCAGCCTGACCAGCGAGAGCTGAAGCAGGGAGAGGCATTGCCTCACCTGGGAAGTGCAAGGGGGAAGGGAATCCCTTTTCCTAGCCAGGCAAACTGAGACACACAACACCTGGAAAATCGGGTAACTCCCACCCCAATACTGCGCTTTAAGCAAATGGGCACACCAGAAGATTATATCCACACCTGGCCGGGAGGGTCCCATGGCCACGGAGCCTCCCTCATTGCTAGCACAGCAGTCTGCGATCTAACCGCAAGACAGCAGCGAGGCTGGGGGAGGGGCGCCCACCATTGCTGAGGCTTAAGTAGGTAAACAAAGTCGCTGGGAAGCTCGAACTGGGTGGAGCTCACAGCAGCTCAAGGAAACCTGCCTGTCTCTGTAGACTCCATCTCTGGGGACAGGGCACAGCTAAAAAACAACAGGGGAAGCAGCAGAGGCCTGTGCAGACCGGAACGCCTCTGTCTGACAGCTTTGAAGAGAGCACGGGATCTCCCAACACGGAGGTTGAGATCTGAGCACGGACAGACTGCCTGCTCAAGTGGGTCCCTGACCCCTGAGTAGCTTAACTGGGAGACATCCCCCACTAGGGGCAGTCTGACACCCCACACCTCACAGGGTGGAGTACACCCCTGAGAGGAAGCTTCCAAAGTAAGAATCAGACAGGTACACTCGCTGTTCAGCAATATTCTTTTTTTTTTTTTTTTTTTTTATTATACTTTAAGTTCTAGGGTACATGTGCATAACGTGCAGGTTTGTTACATATGTATACTTATGCCATGTTGGTGTGCTGCACCCATCAACTCGTCAGCACCCATCAATTCATCATTTATATCTTGTATAACTCCCCAATGCAAACCCTCCCTCCTCCCCCCTCCCCCCTCCCCATGATAGGCCCCAGTGCGTGATGTTCCCCTTCCCGAGTCCAAGTGATCTCATTGTTCAGTTCCCACCTATGAGTGAGAACATGCGGTGTTTGGTTTTCTCTTCTTGTGATAGTTTGCTAAGAATGATGGTTTCCAGCTGCATCCATGTCCCTACAAAGGACGCAAACTCATCCTTTTTTATGGCTGCATAGTATTCCATGGTGTATATGTGCCACATTTTCTTAATCCAGTCTGTCACAGATGGACATTTGGGTTGATTCCAAGTCTTTGCTATTGGTTCAGCAATATTCTATCTTCTGCAACCTCTGCTACTGATACCCAGGCAAACAGGGTCTGGACTGGACCTCAAGCAATCTCCAACAGACCTATAGCTGAGGGTCCTGACTATTAGAAGGAAAACTACCAAACAGGAAGAACACCTATACCAAAACCCCATCAGTACGTCACCATCATCAAAGACCAGAGGCAGATAAAACCACAAAGATGGGGAAGAAGCAGGGCAGAAAAGTTGGAAATTCAAAAAATAAGAGCGCATCTCCCCCTGCAAAGGAGTGCAGCCCATTGCCAGCAACGGATCAAAGCTGGTCAGAGAATGACTTTGACAAGATGAGAGAAGAAGGCTTCAGTCCATCAAACTTCTCAGAGCTAAAGGAGGAATTACATACCCAGTGCAAAGAAACTAAAAATCTTGATAAAAGAGTGGAAGAATTGATAGCTAGAATAATTAATGCAGAGAAGGTCATAAATGAAATGACAGAGATGAAAACCATGACACGAGAAATACATGACAAATCCACAAGCTTCAGTAACTGACTTGATCAACTGGGAGAAAGAGTATCAGCAATTGAGGATCAAATGAATGAAATGAAGTGAGAGGAGAAACCAAAAGAAACAAGAAGAAAAAGAAATGAACAAAGCCTGCAAGAAGTATGGGATTATGTAAAAAGACCAAATCTACGTCTGATTGGGGTGCCTGAAAGTGAGGGGGAAAATGGAACCAACTTGGAAAACACTCTTCAGGATATCATCCAGGGGAACTTCCCCAACCTAGTAGGGCAGGCCAACATTCAAATTCAGGAAATACAGAGAACACCACAAAGATACTCCTCGAGAAGAGCAACTCCAAGACACATAATTGCCAGATTCACCAAAGTTGAAATGAAGGAAAAAATCTTAAGGGCAGCCAGAGAGAAAGGTCGGGTTACCCACAAAGGGAAGCCCATCAGACTAACAGCAGACCTCTCGGCAGAAACTCTACAAGCCAGAAGAGAGTGGGGGCCAATATTCAACATTCTGAAAGAAAAGGATTTTAAACCCAGAATTTCATATCCAGCCAAACTAAGTTTCATCAGTGAAGGAGAAATAAAATCCTTTACAGATAAGCAAATGCTTAGAGATTTTGTCACCACCAGGCCTGCCTTACAAGAGACCCTGAAGGAAGCCCTAAACATGGAAAGGAACAACCGGTACCAGCCATTGCAAAAACATGCCAAAATGTAAAGACCATCAAGGCTAGGAAGAAACTGCATCAACTAACAAGCAAAATAACCAGTTAATATCATAACGGCAGGATCAAGTTCACATGTAACAATATTAACCTTAAATGTCAATGGACTAAATGCTCCAATTAAAAGACACAGAAGACACAGACTGGCAAACTGGATAAAGAGTCAAGACCCATCAGTCTGCTGTATTCAGGAGACCCATCTCACATGCAGAGACATACATAGGCTCAAAATAAAGGGATGGAGGAAGATCTACCAAGCAAATGGAGAACAAAACAAAGCAGGGGTTGCAATCCTAGTCTCTGATAAAATAGACTTTAAACCATCAAAGATCAAAAGAGACAAAGAAGGCCATTACATAATGGTAAAGGGATCAATTCAACAGGAAGAGCTAACTCTCCTAAATATATATGCATCCAATACAGGAGCACCCAGATTCCTAAAGCAAGTCCTTAGAGATTTACAAAGAGACTTAGACTCCCATACAATAATAATGGGAGACTTCAACACTCCACTGTCAACATTAGACAGATCAACGAGACAGAAAGTTAACAAGGATATCCAGGAATTGAACTCATCTCTGCACCAAGTGGACCCCATAGACATCTATAGAACTCTCCACCCCAAATCAACAGAATATACATTCTTCTCAGCACCACATCGCACTTATTCCAAAATTGACCACATAATTGGAAGTAAAGCACTCCTTAGCAAATGTAAAAGAACAGAAATTATAACAAACTGTCTCTCAGACCACAGTGCAATCAAACTAGAACTCAGGACTAAGAAACTCAATCAAAACCGCTCAACTACATGGAAACTGAACAAGCTGCTCCTGAATGTCTACTGGGTACATAACGAAATGAAGGCAGAAATAAAGATGTTCTTTGAAACCAATGAGAACAAAGATACAACATACCAGAATCTCTGGGACACATTGAAAGCAGTGTGTAGAGGGAAATTTATAGCACTAAATGCCCACAAGAGAAAGCTGGAAAGATCTAAAATGGACACTCTAACATCACAATTAAAAGAACTGGAGAAGCAAGAGCAAACACATTCAAAAGCTAGCAGAAGGCAAGAAATAACTAAGATCAGAGCAGAACTGAAGGAGATAGAGACACAAAAAACCCTCCAAAAAATCAATGAATCCAGGAGTTGGTTTTTTGAAAAGATCAACAAAATTGACAGACCGCTAGCAAGACTAATAAAGAAGAAAAGAGAGAGGAATCAAATAGATGCAATAAAAAATGATAAAGGGGATATCACCACGGACCCCACAGAAATACTAACTACCATCAGAGAATACTATAAACACCTCTACGCAAAGCAACTAGAAAATCTAGAAGAAATGGATAATTTCCTGGACACTTACACTCTTCCAAGACTAAACCAGGAAGAAGTTGAATCCCTGAATAGACCAGGCTCTGAAATTGAGGCAATAATTAATAGCCTACCAACCAAAAAAAGTCCAGGACCAGATGGATTCATAGCTGAATTCTACCAGAGGTACAAAGAGGAGCTGGTACCATTCCTTCTGAAACTATTCCAATCAATAGAAAAAGAGGGAATCCTCCCTAACTCATTTTATGAGGCCAACATCATCCTGATACCAAAGCCTGGCAGAAACACAACAGAAAATGAAAATTTTAGACCAGTATCCCTGATGCACATCGATGCAAAAATCCTGAATAAAATACTGGCAAACCAGATTCAGCAGCACATCAAAAAGCTTATCCACCATGATCAAGTGGGCTTCATCCCTGGGATGCAAGGCTGGTTCAACATTTGCAAATCAATAAACGTAATCCAGCATATAAACAGAACCAAAGACAAGAACCACATGATTATCTCAATAGACGCAGGAAAGGCTTTTGAGAAAATTCAACAGCCCTTCATGCTAAAAACGCTCAATAAATTTGGTATTGATGGAACGTACCTCAAAATAATAAGAGCTATTTATGACAAACCCACAGCCAATATCATACTGAATGGGCAAAAACTGGAAAAATTCCCTTTGAAAACTGGCACAAGACAGGGATGCCCTCTCTCACCACTCCTATTCAACATAGTGTTGGAAGTTCTGGCTAGGGCAATCAGGCAAGAGAAAGAAATAAAAGGTATCCAGTTAGGAAAAGAAGAAGTCAAATCGTCCCTGTTTCCAGATGACATGATTGTATATTTAGAAAACCCCATTGTCTCAGCCCAAAATCTCCTTAAGCTGATAAGCAACTTCGGCAACGTCTCAGGATACAAAATCAATGTGCAAAAATCACAAGCATTCTTATACACCAGTAACAGACAAGCAGTGAGCCAAATCATGAATGACCTTCCATTCACAATTGCTTCAAAAAATACCTAGGAATCCAACTTACAAGGGATGTAAAGGACCCCTTCAAGGAGAACTACAAACCACTGCTCAGTGAAAACAAAGAGGACACAAACAAATGGAAGAACATACCATTCTCATGGATAGGAAGAATCAATATCGTGAAAATGGCCATACTACCCAAGGTTATTTATAGATTCAATGCCATCCCCATCAAGCTACCAATGAGTTTCTTCACAGAATTGGAAAAAACTGCTTTAAAGTTCATATGGAACCAAAAAAGAGCCCGCATTGCCAAGACAATCCTAAGTCAAAAGGACAAAGCTGGAGGTGTCATGCTACCTGACTTCAAACTATACTACAAGGCTACAGTCACCAAAACACCATGGTACTGGTACCAAAACAGAGCTATAGACCAATGGAACAGAACAGAGTCCTCAGAAATAATACCACACATCTATAGCCATCTGATCTTTGACAAACCTGAGAGAAACAAGAAATGGGGAAAGGATTCCCTATTTAATAAATGGTGCTGGGAAAATTGGCTAGCCATAAGTAGAAAGCTGAAACTGGATCCTTTCCTTACTCCTTATATGAAAATTAATTCAAGATGGAGTAGAGACTTAAACGTTAGACCTAATACCATAAAAACCCTAGAAGAAAACCTAGGTAATACCATTCAGGACATAGGCATGGGCAAGGACTTCATGTCTAAAACACCAAAAGCAATGGCAGCAAAAGCCAAAATTGACAAATGGGATCTAATTAAACTAAAGAGCTTCTGCACAGCAAAAGAAACTACCATCAGAGTGAACAGGCAACCTACAGAATGGGAGAAAATTTTTGCAATCTACTCATCTGACAAAGGGCTAATATCCAGAGCCTACAAAGAACTCAAACAAATTTACAAGAAAAAAACAAACAACCCCATCAAAAAGTGGGCAAAGGATATGAACAGACATTTCTCAAAAGAAGACATTCATACAGCCAACAGACACATGAAAAAATGCTCATCATCACTGGCCATCAGAGAAATGCAAATCAAAACCACAATGAGATACCATCTCACACCAGTTAGAATGGCAATCATTAAAAAGTCAGGCAACAACAGGTGCTGGAGAGGATGTGGAGAAATAGGAACACTTTTACACTGTTGGTGGGATTGTAAACTAGTTCAACCATTATGGAAAACTGTATGGCGATTCCTCAAGGATCTAGATCTAGATGTACCATATGACCCAGCCATCCCACTACTGGGTATATACCCAAAGGATTATAAATCATGCTGCTATAAAGACACATGCACACGTATGTTTATTGCGGCACTATTCACAATAGCAAAGACTTGGAATCAACCCAAATGTCCATCTGTGACAGACTGGATTAAGAAAATGTGGCACATATACACCATGGAATATTATGCAGCCATAAAAAAGAATGAGTTTGAGTCCTTTGTAGGGACATGGATGCAGGTGGAAACCATCATTCTTAGCCAACTATCACAAGAACAGAAAACCAAACACCGCATGTTCTCACTCATAGGTGGGAACTGAACAATGAGATCACTTGGACTCGGGAAGGGGAACATCACACATCGGGGCCTATCATGGGGAGGAGGGAGGGGGCAGGGAGTGCATTGGGAGTTATACCTGATATAAATGACGAATTGATGGGTGCTGATGAGTTGATGGGTGCAGTACACCAACATGGCACAAGTATACATAGGTAACAAACCTGCACGTTATGCACATGTACCCTAGAACTTAAAGTATAAAAAAAAAAAAAAAAAAAAACAGAAGACTGTGGAAGAGATAAAATTGAAGTTAATGAAATCCAGGTAGATTTAGTCTAAGGGTCACTCCCTTCAAGTTTCCTTGTTGCTCAAATGTGGCTAAAAGGGTTTTGACATAGACTTCTAGTTGTCAATCACTTCGGCCAGTGTGGGACCAGACCAGCAACCTGGGACAAGGTCATCCAGCATTAAGGAACTATGAAAACTTAACTAAAGGAAAATTGATCATTGATGCTTTTAGAGAAAGATCTTAATCAACAGGGGGAAATGTGAAAGTTGTACAAATCCAAATGGAGCCACTTGAGTTAAAAAAAGAATAATAACCCTGAAAAATAGAGCTGGAGAAAGTCATAAAAGGAGGGTTCTCAAGCTTGTGTGCCTAATAATGGAACTATCATAAAAGTCTGCAAAAACAACTACCTTGCACAAAGGGCATCAAAAGCTAACACAAAAAAATACTTCTTCAAGGTCATCTGCCCAATAACTGCCTGTCTAATCTCAAACTGGTTTCACCCTTGTTAATTGGTCCTTGTAGCAAAGAATAATTTATCTCAAAATATTTATGTAATCCTCCTCATTTTCCTTTAAAAATCTTTGTCTTTTTTTACCTTTCTGAATATGCACATAGTTTACTACAACACACATATTCCAATTGCATTGCCCTATTTCTGAATAAATATAATTTTCTTTTAAAAAGCCTCTCTGTATTATTTAGGTTGGCATCTAGTCATACCAAGTTGTCAAGTTAAACCATTCTTAAATATCTGGTTGATGGTATTTTCTGGAGATCTAGACCTCCATGCCTTGACATTAAATAATTATGTTATCCTGAACAAATTGTTTAAACTCTTCAATTTTAATTACTTTAACTGTGAAGTCTAGAAAATAATACCTCTGAGAGGATTTGTTAAGGATCAAATGAGATAATATATTGAAAGTATTTAGCAATATTCCTATAGTATAGTAGTTACTGGGTACCTGGTACTTGAATTGACTATTTTGTTGTGATTATCTTTTTTATTATTGCAATTACATTCAGTTGTTTTGGAAAACATTTTTTGATAAATTCTCTTTGTAGATAGATTTACACTGTATGTCTAAATTGAATACTTTTGCTGTATCAGTCAATATCTTTTAAAAAATGAACATCTACTTCAGTGTGCCATAAGTTAGCATGCATTGTCTATTATTGTTACCCTTTAGCTGTATTACTATTTTAAATTATCCTCATTTCTTTAATAATTTTCATAAATATTTTATGAATGATTTTCAGTTTCTATATTTTCCTTTTATATTTCAGAATAAAACAATGAACAGAATATTCTGCAAAAGAATGAAAAATCCAAACTTAAGGAGCATTACTTTGAGGTTGTCATCTATTCTACACAGTTTACTTATACTTTGCTTGTCATTCACTGTGATTTTTGTTTTCTTCATTCATTCCTTCACTGGTTTAGGCTATAAAGCTACCAGTCATCCCTAGTTCTTTTCTGCCCATAACTACTAATCGCTTCCCTCTCCCTTCCCCTGAGCTGAATCATCACTCCAGCCACTTCTAATTTAACAGTACATTCTTTAAAATATATAATGATCTCATAGTTTGTCTTCATCTCTGTGGAATCACATCTACATCTAACCTGGATTATCACAGTAGCTTCCTAACCAACTTTGCTCTTTCGAGGACTTTTGCCTCCTTGCTGTATATTTTCTGCCCAGTAGCTGGAAAAACATTTTAAAAATGTAAATCATATCAGGTCACTTCCCTGCTTAAAACTTTTCAATGGTCTCAGTAAACTTAAAAAGTATCCAAAGTTCCTAAAATGGCCTACATTGTTTAGATTTGTCTCTTCCAACTCATTTCCCATCTTTTTCTTTTGACATTATTGGCTTCTCTATACATCTTTGTAACTATCCACCTAAAGACATCTCTACCGCTAATCACTTTCAAACTCTTTTTCTATTTTTCAGTATAATCTATCACTACCAGATATTGCTTTGTTTACTTGTCTATTCTCACTTTTTTTTTTTTTTTTTTTACTAGAATGTAAGCTACAGAGGGCATAAGAATAGCACCTAGAACAGTGGCTGATGATAGCTGGTGCTCAGTAAGAGTGTTATAAGTGAACCAGATATTTTTCTTATTTTCTTATTTAAGGTTTTTGTTCCAATTATACTGTTTTTCTTGTGCAAAATATACTTTACTCAGTTTTTTTTAAACATTTTGTCCATTTTGCTGATATTACTTATTTAGAGCCAGTTATGTAGCATATCTAAGCCCCAAAGGAAAATTTTAAATAATCCTAAATTTAATATAAACTCGTACAATTTCCTACTATTCTCAATGTGGTCATCACATTATTAGAATATATAAATCAATATTTATAGTGGATCCAAATCTTATACATATTTATAAACAGCATTAATTACTATACTCTTTAATAAAGAGCTCTAAAAGGAAAAAATTTTGATGTCATTATAAATATAATAAGTGCATAGTAAAATAACAAGTAAAATATGAAACTTTTACTATCCATCAATTTATCAATCTGCTTATTATTAGAGAAAATTATATGAGCCTAATGAAATTTCTTAGCATCTAGTTATGTTAAATTTAACTTTTATTCTTCTCTTGTAGACAGTTGAAAGAAAAAAAACAGTTGTAAAACATGTAGAGTTGCTCAAAAGCGCTAAGAGCAGGTTTACAATACCAACCAAACTCCTTCTCTTCTCCAACTCATCAAAGCCACAGAATAATGGAAACAAAGGGGAAAATCCTTGTCATGGAGGTAGCTAGGGTTATTAACATTAAATGTAAAAAACAATTCCCAACAATGCAAAAACCTTTGGGGCATTTGGTCAGACAGAGCACAGTTTTTAAGAAATGCAAAGAAAGCAGTGAGAACCAACACCTACTGCCCTTCCCAAGAGGCCAATCTCTGTTTAAGAAAGTGAAGGTGGTTCTAACAAAGCATCATCAATATCCCTTCATGTCAAGAGACAAAGAGAGGCATGAGGAATGACCAAGGAAGATTGTTTCACCAATAATCAAGATGTCTCCCCTCTCTTTGCCATACCAAAATTAACAAAAGCTATTTATGTTGTAAGATGGTGTGTAGAAAAATTTAGAATTGGTACTTTTTTTTTTTTTTTTAGCCAAATCCCTTTAGTTTCTATCTGATAAATAATACTTAGATATTATCTGCACTATTTATTTCTGGTGAGGTTTCTCTCTTTAATGGCAGCACTATTTCAAAGTTCTCACAGAAACTTGAAATCACCTCCAAACTATTCATCTCCCACCCCAGTCACAGGAGAAGCAGAGAAAAAGATGTTACTCTACATAAAGTCTCCTGGTCTGGCCTGGCCATTGCTTCTTCCTCTGAAGTTATCAGAAGGTGATTGATTATGATGGAATCAAAATTTAGCTTGTCGTTTCTCATTTTTAGTATGAGGAGGTTGGCTTCATCTATACTCAAATACAGATCTTACAAAATGACAAATATGAAAAAGAATGATCATGATATAAGCTATAAAAATAAGAAACACACTATGCTTTTACTCCTTGCCCTTGTCAAAACTTCCACAAATTAATCTAGAGGGAATGGGAAAATATGACTTTGCTGATTAATGCTGTCCATCTTGCAGTTCACTGGATCCATATGTTCGCAAGAAGGAAGCATTACCAGATAGTAACAGGCCAAAAAGCTCTTTAAGCCTGCTAAGGAAGGATTGTTCAGTGTTCTCTGGAGAAGTAAATATTGGAAGAGAAGAGAATTGTTACACACGTCAAGTTTCTTTCCCAGAACAATCTGTGGTCTTGAAAAGAAAATGTTAATTTTCCATTTTTACCAATAAAACTGTTTATAGTTGAATAGAATCACTTCAGTGAAAGGGAATCATCTTAATATTCAGGGAGAAGCCTGGAGACCATGGAAGCCTAGAAAAAGATGGGGACTGATGTACCTGTGAGCAACTCTGCAGCTATTGACCCACAGTCAAAAGGTGAGTGGCTGCATGTATCACAGATCATTGCTCTAAAATTTATATATATATTTGGAACAGAGTCTTACTCTGTTATCCAGGCTGGAGTACAGAAGCACGATCTCAGCTCACTGCAACTCTGCCTCCTGGGTTCAAGCAATTCTCCTGCCTCAGCCTCCTGAGGGTGCCTGCCTGGATATTTTTTGTATTTTTGGTAGAGACAGGGTTTCACCATGTTGGGCAGGCTGGCCTCGAACTGCTTACCTCAGGTGATCTGCCCACCTCAGCCTCCCAAAGTGCCAGGATTACAGGCATGAGCTACTGAGCCCAGTCAAAAAATTATATTTTTATTCTGTCTTCTTTTTACAGTTAAAAATGGGAAAATTTTAATGCACATATAAGATGTAAAGGTTTTATCTATTTGTACCTTGAAAATAAAACTAGGTATACATTTTCTTAAAATTCTTATTGTAAACAACAGGATTTTAGTAGTGTTCTTGACTATGGTTATTGTAATATGACTTAAAATTGAACAGTTATTTCTTGACACAGGTGACAGCTCTGAGTTCATGTCATGATACTTCATTGAGCTAGATATTTATGATTCATGGACTTTTCTATGCAGATGCTATCATTTTCTGGGCATATTTGTTCTACAAGAGCTTGTGTAGTTTTTTTTTATATATGGGTTGTTTGATGTAAATTACTGCATCTTTTTGGCTTTGTTTTTTCACTATGATATGAAAATTTGTATAATTTTGGACAAGCAGCTAGGCACAGCAGGAACCTGGGCAGCCACGGCAATCAACTAAAGCAAGCCCTGCTTCACCTTGTTATTAGGAAACCAGATAATGGCAAATCATTACTGAGCATCAGCAATACACACTGTTAGGCTCTGTGTGAACTTTGAAGATCGCAATCTAAATTCAGATCTGTCCTTAGAGAAGACTAAAAAGGGATCACCCGCAGGGAAAATCTGCTTCCAAAAGCCAATAAACTAGAATGAATCAACATTTTTCTGCGGATAATAACTTTGTAGAAGAATAAAAGAATAATATGCTTTGTTGTTGTTGTCTTTAGAATGACCACAAATAACTACTATCATCCATTAAAAATCACTGGTTATAAAAGCTTATTTTAAAAGAAAAATATATGGAACGAAGTAAATCGAAAGTTTCCATGTATATTCAAAGATTCATTTGGATTTGATGAAGAGAAATTCAGTGATTCACAAGGCCAGTTAAGTTGCTTAATAAATAGATTTGAAATTAAAATTAGGTTAGTGTAATTCATTTAAATATTACCTACTTTTATTCCAACTGAAGTTGGAGCTCATTGCTTAGATGTTTATCGTAAATATCAACAGTAAAAATTCTAGGACACTGGGTAATACAGAAATTGTCATTTTTTGATTTTGTTTTCTATTCCTTAGATATAAACAGAACAGTTTATTATTAAAGTAGGAAATCTGACAGGGTGATCAAATAGAAGAGTTTTCTCCAAGTACTGTTTACATTCTATAATCTAGATGTATCTGCTACAACCTCAGATTTTCAATTACTTCTGTTCTTCTGAATCTGACTCAGTATGAATTCATAAACTTTACAACTCTTACTATTTTACTTTTACTTCTAGTCTGATTTTCTAAATTCTAGTCATAAGTTTGTATGCAACAGTAAAAGACAAAATATTCATAAAAAGCAGTTTCAAGTTATTTTAGTCAGCTGTGTAATATTTTTAACTAATTTTTTAAAAAAATTTAACATGTAATCTTTTCCTTAGGTAATTTAAATGCTGTTTGAGAGAATATACATAGAAAAAATCACTAAGATTAAGTTTTCCACTGGGAAGAGCTTTTAGGCTATATATCAATCTTCTAGATGGCTAATGTGGAAGATACAAAGTTCTCATCACCAGCAAGCAGTTTGAAGGCATTTGTTCTGCTTTAGCTTTCATGGCTTTGATGCAGATCATATACTCCTGTACGGCATGGACGCTTCTTACTCTTACCCATGTGAATTTGGTAATTGCTGTCATGGACGTGATAGTGAAGTACATTTATTTTCTTTTAATTTTCAGATACACAACCTTTTTCTTTAAGTCATGTTATTAAAATTGCCATGGCATATTTCCAAATAAGGCTGATATCTCTGCTGTATGCTGAAATTAGTTCTGAAAGTGGGGTGTGGTAATCAGCAGCTTGTTCTCACTGTCATAATTGTAGCCTGCTTGGGAAAAAAATCATATTGTAAAATTTGTAGCATATGGATTCATAACACAATAATCTCTGAATAAAAGAATATATGCGTACCTAATATACACAGTGTCATTCAGTTCCTTGTTGGATAGAGACACTGTGCCTATTTTAGTATTTTTTAAAACTTTAATTTGGCATCAAAGTTGATTTTAACTGTGGTCTCTTAGAATTAACTTTCTTTTTCTGTTTTCTTGGGCATAAAATAATTCTTCTGCTAAGAGAACTACAACTAAGAGCTTCTAACAAAAATCTGGAGATTCAACATCATCATCAAATACCACAGGAAGTACTGTTTTGGTTTAGATACAGTGAATCACAACTGTCTTACTCAGTCAAGCTGCTCTAACAAAATTCCATAGACTGGGTGGATTAAATAGCAAATCTTATTTCTTTCAATTCTGGAAGCTGAGGAGTCTAAAATCAAGGTGCTGGCATATTCAGGGTCTGGTGAGTCCCCTGTTCCTTGTTTGCAGACTTTCTCCTTGCTGTATTCTTTCATGGCGAAGTGAGTGAGAGAGAGAGAGAGCTCTCATGTCTCTTTCTCTTTTCATACGAGCATTGATTCCATCATGAGGATTCCAAGCTCATTACCTGATCTAAAACTGATTACCCTCCAAAAGCCTCACCTGCAAATACCATCACTTTGGGGACTAGGGATTCAACATATGAATTTTTGTAGTGACACAAACATTCAGTCCATATCAACAACATAATCAGCCTCAGTTGAAAGCTTGGGTGAGGGAATTCACAGATGGTAGTGACATTTCCTCAATTTTAATGAAAATTAAAAACTCAGCAAAACTGAAACATCTGGTGACTTTAACTTACACAATTCTCAAAAAAAAAAAAAAAAAATTCATGAATCTTTTTCCTCCGTAAGTATCTTGCCCATCAACATCACTGAAACACTCTCCCCTTTTTGAAATGCTGCTTAATTCCAGACACTCAATATATTTGGTCATACTGTAAAATTACTATTCGACTTGTCCTTGGTCATTAAGAATTTCTCTCATTTTCCTTATTTCAAAGAAATAGCATAAGAGCAAAGTTTTTGACATTCGTCTTCCACAATGAGATAACAAGGTTCTTTTGAGTAAAAACAGTTCAATAAAATTTTACAGTTCATTCAAAAAGTTACAACATATGGAAAATTGCCTATGAAGATAAATGTTAATCTTGACAATAAAAGAGTGAAAACTATTTTTTTTTTTTAATGAGTGTAAGAAGTAAGAAGGGAGAGAGTAAAAGTGAAAGGAATTACTAAACACCAATTAAAGTACACCAGAAGCAAATAATTATATTCTTGTTCTGCATTCCATATAAAGCAAAATAAACAAAGACTATAGATTTCTTAAATAGGCAGTGTTCCCATTTTCAGTATAATACATAAAGATTTAGTTAAAGAAAAGATTGGAGCATTTGTTACGTGCCTTTTTTTTCTCAGATCCATTCTTGCCATTCTCTTCATTTAATCTCTCTATCACACAACTACGTTTTCCAGGCTTCCATGCTGTATTAGTCCATTCTCACACTGCTATGAAGAAATACCCAAGACTGGGTAATATATAAAGGAAAGAGTAAAGTTTAATTGACTCATCAGTTCCACATTGCTGGAGAGGCCTCAGGAAACTTACAATCATGGTGGAAGGCAAAGGAGAGACAGGCACCTTCTTCACAGGGCGGCAGGACAGAGTGAGTGCAAACTGGGAAAATGCCAGATGCTTGTCAAACCATCAAATCTCATGAGACTTACTCACTATCATGAGAAAATCATGGGGGAAGCCACCCCCATGATCCAATTACCTCCACTTGGTCCTGCCCTTGACACATAGGGGCTTGTGGGGATTACACTTCAAGATGAATATTTTGAGAGGGGACACAGCCAAACCATATCACATGCCAACTTGACTTCTAGTTGGTTTGGTTAGGGGAAGGCACAGGAAGACTAGAGGGTAAAAGGACCCAGAATATTTCTTCTCTTTTCTTTCTGTCACTCTTGGCATTTCCTGTACCATTTGCATCCCCTTCATTGCTACAGTTCTCCCGTGAGATTGCCCCTTCCTCTGTGGTCTCAGCTCTCACTGAACAGGCTCATTATAGTTCTAGTTTTTGCTGGGTGGCCAGCCCCTGAACCTTGCTAATACGAAATTCTCTCTTTGATTCTCTAGTCCTAGAAGTGGTAGTGACTTCCAGCTCATCTCTGTTTTCTTAGCTCTTCCATCACTTGTGTAACTGATTCATGATATTAAATTCCTTCTGATTGAAATATCTCAAGTGGTTTGAATCCTGGCTTATACAATGAGTAGTAAATATCTACTGATTTTTAAAATAAATTTAATTTTTAGAATAGCTACAAATGTACAGAAATATTGTAAATATAGTAAAAGAGTTGCCATACACCCTGAATCCAGTTTCCCCTACTGTTAATAATTTTATATCGGTATGTTACATTTGTAATAACAATCAACCAACATTAATACATTACTATTGACTAAAATAATTTCATTCTATTCAGATTTCCTTAGTTTTTCTCTGATGTCTTTTGGAAAAGTTGTCAGAATAAAAATGGAGTCACTAGTATTAAAAAAAAAAAAAAAAAACCCTGACATATAGCACTGGGGAAGGCCATGAAGAGAGGGTTCTCATGCGTGTATATCTGATAACAAAAACTATCACAAGACTGAAAAATACACAACCTTGCGCAAAGGCCCTTACACAAAAAAATGCAACAACATCTGCTCAGCAACTGCTTGTCCAACCTCTAACTGGTATCACCCTTATTATTGATTTGTAGCCAAATAATTAGTAGATAATTATTTCAAAACAAGTAATCCTTCTTATTTTTTCCTTCTTTACCTCCCTGAATACACACAGTTTACTATAGTTTGCATATTCCCATTTCAGTGTCCTATTCTGAAATAAACGTCATTTTCTTTCACATCATTTTCTTTCTCTCTGTTTGTTATTTAGGTTGATGCTTTTTTAATGTTCCAGGACATTACATTACATTCAGCTGTTTCTTTTGACTCTTTCAGTGTGGACAGTTTCTTCAACTTTACTTCTTCTGAATAAACTAGGTAGTTTTGAGAAGTACTGGTCAGCTCTCTTATAGAATGTCCACCTAGTGGAATTTATCTGATGTTTCTCATGATTAGACTGAATTTGGGGGAAGAAGACTGCAAAGGTAAAAATGTCATTTTCATCATATTTCAAAGTCCTTACTATCAACCTGATTGATCACCACTGATGTTGACCTTAGTCACCTTGCTGAGGTAATGTTTGTCAGGTTTTTCCATCATAAAACTGACCTCCTCCTCTTTGCATACTGTAATCTTTGGAAAGAAATCACCATGTGCAACTCATACTTAAGAAATGTGGTCTCTGCTGATTTTTTTTTTTTTTTTTTTTTTTTTGAGATGGAGTCTTGCAGTGGTGTGATCTCGGCTCACTGTAACCTCTGCCTCCCAGGTTCAAGCGATTCTCCTGCTTCTGCCTCCCGAGTAGCTGGGTCTACAGGCATGTGCCACCACACCCAGCTAATATTTTGTATTTTTAGTAGACACGGGGGGTTTCACTATGTTGTCCAGGATGGTCTTGATCTTTTGACCTTGTGATCCACCCGCCTTGGCCTCCCAAGGTGCTGGGATTACAGGAGTGAGCCACTGTGCCCAGCCTCTCTGCTAATTTTTAACCCTGTACCTTGTCCTTGGGATTAAAGATAATGCTGCTTAATGACACAGCAGCATGGAGAGCCTCAGTCTATTCTAGAGAATTGTTTGTGCCCATGTTGGCTGTGAACTGCTTCCCTTATGCAATGTAATTGAACTACAGTATATCTGTGGCTTATACCACAATAGCTTTGTGCTAAAAAGAATTACCACTTTTCCTAATTAAAATTAAATAATTCTTTGTCAGTCAAAGGCTCTCTCATCCTTTAAAGTAGAAGGGATGGGATATTAGAGCCACGTAATGTTTAAAACCTCAAAATTCCCTTTCCCTGGAAAGGACAATTAGATATATGGTAGAATTGCTCCATTATCCTCACATGCCTAGTGATAAAAACCTTAATAGCACAAGAGGTTCCAATGAAACAAATATGTCAGATCCACTGATCATGTAATTAGCAATACAGACCAAGTTCTCAGCTGCTTTCCTGGAAAAACAGTAGAACTATAGTCCAAAAAATAGTTTCATAATTTAGTCTCCTATAATTGGTGACAGTGGTAGGATGGTCTTCAGCTTCTTAGCTTTTAGTAAGACTGTTAAAGCAAGCAGACTGCAATTCTGCCACGGTGAGCATGCTGTCATTAGTTTTGGGAATAAGTAGCTTTCAGTCAGTCAAATTATTCATAATCATTTCAATGCAACATTTCTTTTGAGGGTTTTTTCTAAATTATTCCTTTCAAAAAGTGCTAACAACCTCAGTTGCCAGGCATAATGAAATGATAATATAAAGTAAAAGTACTTCCTGTTAAATTTTACATGTTACTACACTGGGCACTGAGTCAAATTTTCCATCCAACAAATACTTTCTGAACAGGTTTAATGTGCCAGAAGCTGTTCTAAGTGCTAATGGTGTCTAGGGAAGTGCTCCTCAAAGTGCCAGTTCTCAAATGGCCATTAAAATACAAAGACTAGAATTGGCAAAGCTTCTTGAGATGTCTGTGGCTTCATCTGTGGTTTTAGACCATCTTCATTTTTGATCCCAGGGAGGTTTCCTTATTCTCTTGCATGCATAAATATGTATTTCATATAATAGTTATTATATTCTCATCATTAATAATCTTTTTTTTTTTTAAAGAGACAAGAGTGTTGCTCTGTCATCCATGCTACAGTGCAGTGGCATGATTATAGCTCACTGCATCCTCAAGCTTCTGGGCTCAGCCTCCCTCCTGAGTAGCTGGGACTACAGGCGTGCACTATCATGCCCACCTAAGTTTTTATATATATATTTTTAGAGACAGTATCTCACTATATTGCCCAGGCTGGTCTCCAACTCCCGGGTTCAATCGATCCTCCTGCCTCAGCCTGTCAAGTACCTGAGATTATAGGCATGAGCCACTGCACTTGGCTCAATAATCTTTTAAAATGAGAGAGTGTTTGGACTATGCAATTACAAAACTCCCAAAATGGAGTTTTGTGATTAGAGAAAAGCATTCCTACCTATGCTTTTCTATTCTGCTTTTCTTCTTCTATTTCTTAAAGATTATGAAAAATACATGTCATTGCTTTAAATCATACTCTTTCTAATTGTATAAAGTGTCGACTCTCACTAATTTTCTAACTCTTGCTTAATAATAAAGACATGATTTCATGGAATATACCTAAAAGCATTAGTAAAAGTTCAAAATCATGAGTACATCCATTAGGAAACTGGGCCAAATAGGTTATGCCCAGCTTTTTTTTTTCTAGCTCTTTTATATTCCATTTTTTTCTGAGATCATTATTTTATCAAAACTACCTTTTCATTTTTCCGGAATCAGTACCCAAAATGGATTTTTGCTCTTTATACCAATCAATATTTTTTGCTCAAATAAATTACAGTTCACTTTGTGCCCACTGACGCTCAGATTGTTGGATATTAATTATGCATTAAAAAGTCACTAATTTATTTTCATTCTCATTGATAAACTCGAGGACATAAAATTATTCTGAAGGTATTCTTTTCTTGAGAGGAAATACCTTTACCTGAGCAGTGTATTTTGATGTAGCTCTCTAAATTTTAAATGTTATAGCAAATAAATTAATAAGACAAATGATTGTGTGATGACAATTTCATAATCAATACTAATTTGCATATATATAGATTGTTTCATTGATTTAAGTGAAATTGCTATAATAGTTCATACAATCCAATAATAATATGTAGTTTATTGTCTGGTATGGTAAAGTCTTTTGCTATTCCCCAAAGAAAATAATTTTATATTTTTCCTAAAAGGTAGTCTTCAAAAGCTGTACAACCACCTTCTTTTTTTTTTTTTGCTATGCTAATGTAATCATCTAATATTGAAAACATCCATCTGAAAAGTCTATCCTTACGAGGTACTCAATAGATATCTTATTTAGACAGAAATAATTAAACCAACATCGTTTCTTCTTCACACTGAGAATATTTACATTTATCTAATTCTTTAGAACTTTTGATAATTGTTTGTTATCAAGAATAAAACACCTTAGAGTATAAATAGGTTGACCAACTAATTTTTTAGTTTCCTGTTTCACGTAATCAAAATGGAACAATATGTCATTTTAAAATAATTTTAGTACGTATGTTTCACTTTAAATGTCTCAAAAGGAACCAGTAAGCAATAAGGCCTCCAAAATTATGTATAAATAAAATTTTTTTTAGTTATAAGACATTAATTAATAATTTAGAGTGAGGCCAATATTTGAATAGAACATCTTGATTTATCACTGGGTCAGACAGAAGGATATTACTAAATGATAACTAGTAATTGTTGTCAGGGGGCCCTCTACAGAATTATATGTAAGTTGATTACGAATAAATCACTTCTCTAAAAATATGTTAAAATAATCTAATTAAAATTATATTAAAATTTCTTAACTTTCTATTTTTATCACCTAACATTTATTGTTGGAAATTTACAAACGGGATAAATATTAGATAATTGTTTTCTTAAATCACTTAAAATGTTAGACTTCTGCATTTGCATATTGTTAGGAACTCTTCGTGGGCACAGGAAGTAATTCTAAACAAAAATTCCCCTATCTTCTTTAAGTATAATAAGTCAAATAATAACACAGTACATGTAATGAATATCTTTTTAAAATGACATAAACCTTATTCAAGTCTGCCAGGAAAACTGATCTTTGGTGATTGGTAACAAAATACTTTAAGGAGGCAAGGATTCAGAAGTAGAACACTTCCTTTGTAATAAACCCAGATATGTTATCCATCTTGCTTTGTGATTTTTTTTTTTTTTTTTTTTTTTTTTTTTTTTGAAACGGAGTCTTGCTCTGTCACCCAGGCTGGAGTGCAGTGGTGTGATTTTAGCTTACTGCAACCTCCATCTCCTGGGTTCAAGTGATTTTCCTGTCAAAGCCTCCCAAGTAGCTGGGACTACAGGCATGTGCCACCATGCCCAGTTAATTTTTGTATTTTTAGTAGAGACAGAGTTTCACCATACTGGTCAGGCTGACCTCAGGTGATCCACCTGCTCTGGCCTCCCAAAGTGCTGGAATTACAGGTGAAAGCCACCGCAAATGTCTCTTTCTACAATATATTTTAAAACAAGAAAATAGGTATATAATAATATTTATCAGCTAGCTATCTGGTAGACTATTATGAAGACTAATGGGATACTGTTTACGCTGTAGTGACAACCACTTCATCTAAATTAAAGTAGCATGCATTCTACGTCTTTCAGAGTTGAGTGGTGGAGAGCATTATTCATTGTTAAGTATATAAATGATTTTCCTTCAGATTATAAGAAAGGTAGACATAATCTTAGAAGAGAGAGAGAAAGACAGGGACACTTGTGATTATTACCATGTGGCTAAAGTCCATCAATAACGAATTATAAAATTTATAGCTAAAGTTGGAGATGCTGTTACACATTATATGCACTAACTCACTTAATGATCACAAAAGCCGTATAAATAGATATTGCTGTTATCCCCATTTAACAGATAAGGAAACCAAATCACAAAGAGGTTAAGTAACATGTCCAACATCAATCACAAAGCTAACAATTATGGAACTAGAATTCACACCCAAGTAGTCCTGCCCCAGAATTTTGGCCTTAACTATGATGCTTAATTGTTTTCATAGCAAATATTACTTTTGTCAAAGTAACTATATACTGAAGAGTCCACATCTATCCCTATTTTAGGAACTTCCTAAAATACGCGAAGGACCCATTATATACCAATAATAATTGTAAGTGCTGGGTATTCAAAAGTGACTAAATCAGAAACTGTGGAGCCTGTATTGAATGAAGGAGGAAGGTAAATAAAAAATAATGATGAGATGTGATAAATTCTGATAGAAGTATGGACGATGTGCTAAAGGGGCACAAGGGAGTTGTACTCTAGTTGGGGAAATTTCAAGACCATAGAGCAGCATATGCAAGTAACCAGTCCTGAGAGTGTGAATCCTTTCGAGAAGTGTGAGTATGAACTCACAATGGCTGCAGCATAAAGCTCAAAGATGACTGGTGAAAGAAGAGGATGGAAAAGAGGCAGGGGATAAATCAGAAAGTATGCTGTATCTAATTTTTTTTTTTCTCAGAAAATGTTTAAAATGGCTAATTTTCTTGTGGCAAACGTGATCCTCCTTTGGCATTTCTCCTTTTGGTTAATAGCACCCTAACCTACCTGCTTGATCAAGGCAGAAACATTTGAGGCATCTTCACATCCTCTTATTTTATCATATTTTACATCTAATGAGTCTCCAAGTTCTGCTGATTCCACATCCTCCATGTCTATACAGTTTTTCATCCATCTATACTACTCTCAATCTAGGCTGCTACTTTCTTATTTTCTTACTGTTTTTAAAGCATCTTTTGAGGAAATTCCCTATGCTTGGCTCCTCCTCCAATACATTGTATGTTTAATAGGAAGCAATCAGTTTAAAAATAACAATCCAATCACATCATTACTCTGCCTAAATATTCCATGGCTCCCTATTGCCCTCAAAAAAAAAAAATCTTCAAATTCTTGGCATAATCCGCTATTCACCATCTGGCCAAATATGTCCTTCCAACCTATGCTTCTATAGTACCTAATTAACACACACTGAATTCAGATGTGCTGAACAGTTATTCTAATACAGTTGTAGAATAGTTCAGTGGTTAAGCAATGTTTTTTTTTTTTTTTTTTTTTTTTTTTTTTTTTTTTTTTTTACTGGTTAAGCATTTCTCTCATCTCTGTAACTGTAAATATGTTGTTCTGTCTTCTTAGAATACTCTTTTTCTACCCAACTGTTTGCCTGATAATTTCTTACTCACACTTCAATATTATATGATGTGCTAAGCACTCTGAAAATAAAGAGTAGTCAAAATGTCACCTCTTCTAGGGGGTCTTTACTCCTGAAGGACTATAAAGAATCCTGTTAAATCCTTCTATAGTGCCTTTCTTATACTAGCTATTAAGGGGATGCAATTTTTCATGTACTTGCTTCTGAGCCCTGAAGGAGAAACATTATTTGTGCTTACTGTGCTCTGGAAATACAGTAGATGCTCAATAAATACTTGTTGAATAAATAATATTGACTACCTTAAGAAAATGGTTTATTGGCTTAACTATTACCATCTGTCCAATTACTGGTAACTTCTCAAGATATTTTAAGACTAACAAAAATTAGATATCCTTGCACATTTACTCATTCATTTACCAAATGTTTAATGAGATTCTACTATGGCTTGACACATGGCTAGGTTTCGGGGATAAAGGCAACAACAACAACAACAATAACAAAACATTTAGTTCATACTACTGATGTTTAAAATCAGGATTTCTTGTGCTAGCAATCCCTGATTTTAAAATAATGATATAATTATTTGTTAAAATAGCAAGACATTCAGTTAAGAACAAATGTATTAGTATTTTTTTTTTAAATCAATTAATCTGCAAGCCCATGTACATATGCTTAAAATATGCATGGTATTACAAAAATAGAGACTGAATTTATTGCAATAACACAGTGAAGCCTTTGCATGTTTTTGTATATCAGGAAGGACCAAACTTAGCTAATTCCTGAAGCTAGAAATACTTGACAAGAATAACTCAACACAGATACACCCAAGTGTGCAGACACACAAGCACACGTGCTGGATTAAAAACCAGAATAGAGGCCAAGTGCAGTGGCTCACGCCTGTAATCCCAGCACTTTGGGAGACTGAGGCAGGTGGATCACGAGGTCAAGAGATAGAGACCATCCTGACCAACATGGTGAAACCCCGTCTCCACTAAAAATACAAAAATTAGCTGGATGTGGTGGCGTGTGCCTGTAGTCCCAGCTACTAGGGAGGCGGAGGCAGGAGAATAGTTTGAACCTGGGAGGCAAAGGTTGCAGTGAGTGGAGAACGTGCCACTGCACTCCAGCCTGGTGACAGAGCGAGACTCTGTCTCAAAAAACAAACAAACAAACAAAAAACAGAATGGAGCGTAGAAGGAAAAGACAGAAGTAAATGATGTCTTGATATATCTGTACTTATTGTTGGTTTACCTGAGAGCTCAAAAGCAGAGATTGGAATAGGAGCTTATCAGATGTAGTTGTATAGGTACATGCTCAAAGAACGCAAGTGAGATTCTTAGGCCTATGCCCTAGGATATTGATTTCCAGTAATTTAATCTTTTCTTTTTTTACTCTTCTCACCTGGAAGAAGAGGAAACTGAAATATTTGATATTTACCTTTCTTTATGACTCTCCGTAGTCTACATTTGCCTAGCTTTGATGCACACTTGATAACCCTTCAATGGCCTTGCCTCAATGCTCTTTCTCTTCGTCTTCTCTAGGCACCTGATGTTAGGATGCCCTTTTTAAAATGCTTTCTTTGATTTCCATGAAATTGAACACATTATTTACATATATGTGTTTACATATTTACATATTACATTATTTACATATATGTAAATATGTTGTTCTGTCTTCTTAGAATACTCTTTTTATCCAAATATCCAAAGTATCCTCATTTTTTTTCCCCAGAAGTATCTTCCTTCTCCTACCATCTAGGCATCCCTCAAAGCTATTTACAGAAACTTCTCTTTTTAGTTTTCCCCTTGATTAGTTGACTCAACCCTGTAGCTTCAACTAATACCTCTATGTGAGTAACTACCAAAGTCTAAATTGGAAATGCAATCTCTCTGGCACTCACCAATTCTATATATCAGCTGCTTACTCAGTATCACTATCCGTCTCTCCTGAATTCACCTTAAATTCAACCTGTCTAAAACTGAAGAAGCATCTTCTCCAGGGTGTATGTCTTCCTCCTCACTTTCTTTTTTATGGTGATGGTATTGGCATCCTCTAGTTACTAAAACTCTAAATCAAGTGCAGGAGTCACCTTAACCTCCACTGCCAATTCCTGCAGCATGTACCTCCATCAGATATCCTGTCTCCACCTCCTCATTTCCATTTTCACTGCCTCTTTTTAAAATAAAGTTCTCTCACCAAAACTGTACAAAATCCATTGCCTGTACCCACTTCCACATTTAACTGATTTTGGTTACTGCTCTTCTTAACTTTGTTCTCACCCTAGGATTTGGTGTGTAGCATGTTTAGGCAAGGCTCCTTTGTAGCTAGTCTCAGCTATAGGGACCTACACAGCTGGTCTCAGCTATGGGAACTTCTCACTTCAGGTCCCAAGCCATAGTCTTCATACCATGGGAGGAAAGAACACACAAATCATCTCAAGTAATGGATAACCCAATGAGTATAACACACTATAGAGATGCAGGGAATAACTAATAAGTTCTTCAAGACATAGTTATTTTAGAGAAGTTGAAATTTCTTTCTCATTCTATGACTTCAAGAAATGAATCTCATATAAATCCATTGTAAACAAATCCCATACATACAAATAACAACAATATTTTGATCACTGATTACACTCTTAACTAATTCTTTTTTCACATCCCTATCCCTTAAGTTTCTACATTAGGGTATTTGTCAAAAGTATAGCTTAGTTTATGCAGCTTAAAATGTTAGAAGGAAAAGCATTAGATCTGGAATCGGAAAATATCATCACTTTTCTTTCTGAATCATGGTCAGCCGTGTGAACTTCCTCAACTTTCTGAGCACCTCTGAGGGCGTACACACACACACAAACACATACATAAATATATAAGTAATACAGAAATAATGCCTGTCCTGATTATTTCTCAGAGCTGTTGGCAGGATCTAATTGGACAGATGTAAGATGATATTCAAATGATCCCAAAGCAGACTAATCCGAATAAATCATCTGAGAGACTTCTGAGGCTCCCTGGCCCTCATCCTTATTTTTAAAGGCACTAGCTGATCTGCCATTTGGAAACCATGTTATACAAATTGTAAATGCGGGTGAAAATTGTTATTGTATTGCCAACTACTACAATCTCTAACATTTTCCTTTGCAGGTCATCAGTCATCATAGTTTCTGAGTTCAATAGCATTGTAGACCATCTTTGGATTGCTTTTAATTATAGAGTTTATATAAGCTGCCATCCTAAATAAAATTTTAAAAGCTTTTGATAACAGTTTCAGCCTTTATTCTAAGGGAACCGTTCCTTCTGGAAGAGGGCTGATAAATAGATTTAGTCATATTAGATGATTAGAGCATTCTGTAGTCTAAATTAACAACATAAATCCACTCTTCACTTATTCACAATGGATTAAGCTAAATTATTGGTATGTCAGAAAACCCAGAAACATATTTTAGAATTAATAAAATGTATTGAATGACAAAATACTTCTCACTCTAATACTTCTTGGTACTTCTGAATATTACTTTTCCAAGAACTGTAAGGTTTTTGTTTCCTACACATTCACTGTAACTGGATAATATATATTTCCAGAGGTAGCTGCTTTAATTTTATCTGTTACATAATTATTATTGCAATTTGGTGAACCATGATGTTTTCAAGACAGTGGCTTAAATATAAGAATGAGCTACTGGAATAAAAACCAAGCATGAAACTAGAACTTACTTCTTTGCATTACAAACAACTAGAAATTTCTACTCTGTAATGTAGAAATTTCTACCAGTAACATAGAAATTACTACTTAGAAAGGTATAACCAAAGGTTAGGTATAACATAAAAGAGAGGTTAACCAGAAAATAAGTCTACTGATAGCTTTTTAAAAATTTATTAACATCCTTTTGTAGTATTCAGCAAAGGATTAATCACATCATGGTGACACATAAAACAAGGTCAAACCATTTTCTTTGGAACAACAATAAAAAGAAACTAGAGTATTTAGAAATGGATTTCTTCCAGGTGCTTCAGCTCCTCATTGCTTTGACAGGGTCCCAAGTCAGCACACCAGGCACTCATGATCAGGTGTCGATTAGTTTCCACACCATTCATCAAAGGCCCTCCCTGTGAATGAATTTCAATTTTCCTGGTGCCGAGTTAGCAAGGTATAATGGATAATCACAAGGGCTTGCAGCTCAGACAGATTTTGGGTCCAATTCTGTCCCTGTTACTTACTAGCTGTGTGACTTGGGTACATACTAGCTTCAGCAAGACCTTGCTGCACCAAGTGTCCTCTGTAGAGCAGTAGCATTATCACTACCTAGGAGCTTGTTAGAAATGCAGACTCTCAGACTCAATTTTGGACCACTGAGTTGGAATCTGCATTTAAAAACAAAATCTTCCACTGAAATTGGCATTGAAATTTAAGGATCATTGCTGTAAGCCACGGTTTTCTCATCTTTAAAAATAAGGTAAAACGGGGCTTAAAAATCCTTTTAAAGGTGATTTACAGGATTAAATGGGGGTAACAATTAACAAGGGCTTAGCATGATACATGAAATATGAGCCTAGAGTTAATATTATCAATAATTTTCAAAAGTACTTTTTGAAAATTGCCCATTTTAAGGGATATTATTTCCATTTTAAGGAAAATAAACTTTAAGGAATTTTAATAACATTTGGTCATATGCTAGTAAATAAAGCCACCAGGACTTAAATCTCCATAGTGTGGCCACACATTTGTATATTATACTCAGATGTACAGCACAAATATACTTTCCTCATTTTTCTGTAATTGATGATATTCTTTGTAGTGGGAAGGCTTGGAAAGACAAAACTTTGACATTTATGTACTTATAATATTATAGTCTCTTCTTATTTGGATAAAGTAACACCTCTTGTTCAATGCATTGTTCTTTTTTCCCTGCTTCCTGCTAAGGTGGTATTTTGTCCTTTGGAGGTTAAAATAAGAAAGGGCCTTTCTGCCAGGAAATGATAGGTGAAAACTGGTCCCTTCATCTAAAACCAGTACCTTCTGGCCTTTCAGAGAAATGTGCCATATTCCACTGTTCGGTGCTAACTCTGATTGCCTAATTTTTGTGCACAGTGGCTTTTTATCCTGACTCAGACTCTCTCAGGACCTCTGTATTTCCTCAGTGGAGAATGTGGATTGGTTTGGTTCAGCTGCGTTTCATACCCAGTTTGTGGAGAATGAGGAATAAGACTTCAGACTCACCGATTTGGCCACCTCACTCCACCAATGCAGCTCTATCCCTCCCATGTTCAGTTGGTTGTGTTGCTGAGCTCCAAACACTGGGCGCTTCTCAGTGTTCATGACAAGCAACTGCGAAACCCCCCTCCCATTGCGTCTGAGAGCAGTTGTGCAGATGGTTACAATTCACCTACAATTCACGATAGTCCCGGTCTCAGAAAGGTATTCAAGTACTCTCTCTACTTATTTCATACAGTCTGTGCTTTTACCAAACCAAGCTAAGAACTGTTTTTGTACAAGCCTCATGGTTCCCTAGCTCCATAGTTTGCCATAGTGTTTCCTTTGCCTGAAGTATCCACCCTCATCCCTGTCTGATGTGTCCAAATGGTACTACTTCCGTGAGACCCAGTTCAAATGTCATGTCCTCGATGCCTCTATATGTGATAATATCTTCTCTTTGACTCCGAAGTTCTTTCTTTGGACCATGTAGCTCCTATCTTACATGTCTTGCCTCTTCATAACAGACATAAATAAAAGCTTTCTAAGTTCAGGAACAGTGTTTCATATGTTTACCTAAGTTCTACCTACTCCGCATCAAAAAACTAGCACGACTTTACTTGATGGTAGAGAGTCAATGAATATTATTGAGTGACTGAAGCCAGCTTTCAGAAAGACTAGAAAACAGCTAATATAGAAAAGCAGGAAGACAGTTTTCTAGACTGGGAGTTAGAATCATAGGCTCTTACAGCTTGAGAAATACTAGTTGAATCTTTTCATAGCATATTATTTGAAAAAACGGAAGCCTATATAAGTAAGTAAAGGATCCAAAATGAAAAGACTGGGCGAGATTCTAGGGCTCCCATTTTCCATTCTGGTGTCTTTGTCAATTATTTTTTAATTATACAAACCCTATAATAGATAAAAATTTTGAAAAAATGTATTTATCCATGATCATGACTCCACAATAAATGAATTGCTTTTACTCAGATGCTCATTTCAGCATTATCCATAAGAATGTACAGTTTTGCATAGATAATCCTGATTCACCTAAAATATCATGTTTGTTTTATTTTTGCTTAACATTATTCTACATTCCTTTCTCTTTGTTATTATTGTCATTATAATTAAAACTTTTTATGATCACATAAATTTCATTGAGTTAACATACCAGAGTGCTCCTGGTTTCCCACTAATTAGTTAAAACTAATACATAACTTTCTCCTTGTAGCTTTTATTTTTAATTGTTTCCAATGGGTATATTGCCAAAGATGAGTTTTCTAAATCAAAATCTATAAATATCTTCATTGATTTTTAATCTACACTATGAAACTGTTTTCCAAAAGTGTTGTTTTTAAAAGGATTACACTACTTTTATAATGATCTGACAAGTATGTGTTATTGTTAATTTAAATAGGAAAATGGTACTTGAATGTTGCTTTAATCTGCATTTCCCTGATTATTATCAATGTCTACTTCTTTACTCTTTGTAATTCTACTAATTGAGAAGGTGTCATTTATCTATGTCTTTTGCCTTTTGGCTATTCTTAACATTAAGTCTTTTTTATCTTTGATGCAATTTTTAAAATTAATCTGCTTTTTGCCCATCAAGAAAAAAATAAACAAAACCAACAGCAACACTGAGTTCAAAACAAACAAACAAACAAAAAAAGGATCAGAAATGACCACAATTAAGGTTATAGTCTTCTCTGTCCTTCTTTTCTATTGCCCTCCCACTAGTCACTTCTCTAATTTCTGTTCCTTTCTTGAGTCCAGGTTTGCTTTCTTCTTCCTGTTGTGCTTTCTTGAACTGTCTTCCCAAAGCTTCCATGTGGTTTGCAATATTCTGCTCGTTTGCAAGGCAACATATCAGTTTATCCTCATATTCCTTAAGGTAATATTCCCCAAGGTGGGGTAGAAGGTGACATACTATTAGTGGAATGTAAGATAATTTAAAATGCTCTATAGACAAACTTTGTAAAATTTAATAACATTTTATTTAATGTATATTATTATCTACCTCCTGATTATATCAAGCGACACTGATTTTCCACTTCTGTGAAGAATTTATATATAAAGATACTTAATAACATATATCTTTTTTGTCATATGGACTTTTATCCCTTTCTCATGTAAAAGGAATACAGAGGTAGGCCAATCCAAACTGGAGATGAAGCTTTCTAGGGCTGTCAAAAACTCAGGTTCCTTTCATCCTTTTTCTCTGCCACTCTCAGCATGTGGTATACACCCCATGGTTCAAGGTGGTAGCCTGAGTGCCATCATATTTAAGCTAGCCATGAGAAGAATGTATGGCAGTGTCATCAACGGAGCTAGAGTATGTTTTGGGAAGAAGACCAGGATTCTAGTTTTAGATATGCTGAGTTTCAGAAGATGTTGACACAGACATTAACACTGTCAAGTAAGAGTCTCGTACTTACAGAGAAAATCTAGACTGGAGATGTAAATGTGGGGATCGCCTGCATATGCATGCTAATTAAGGCCAGTGGTGTGGATAAGAATGCATAGAAATTAGTGTAGCATAAGAAGGGAAGTGAATCTAGCACTGAGCCTTAAAGAAATACCTATGTTAGGCCGGGCGACATGGCTCATGCTTACAATCCTAGCATTTTGGGAGGCCAAGGTGGGTGGGTTACCTGAGCTCAGGAGTTTGAGATGAACCTGGGCAACATGTGAAACCCCGTCTCTACTAAAATACAAAACTTAGCCGCGTGTGGTAGCACATACCTCTAGGTCCGGCTAGCTGGGAGGCTGAGGCACAAGAATTGCTTGAACCTGGGAGGCGAAGCTTGTAGTAAGTCGAGGTCACGCCACTGCACTCCATCCTGGGCAATAGAGAGAGACTCTGTCTCAAAACAAAACAAACAAACAAACAAAAAAATGAGCGCAGTGACTTACGTCTGTAATCCCAGCACTTTGGGAGGCCAAGGGATCACGGGGTCAGGAGATTAAGACCATACTGGCTAACATGTTGAAACCCTGTCTCTACTAAAAACACAAAAAATTAGCTAGATGTGGTGGCACTTTCCTATAGTACTAGCTACTAAGGGAGGCTAAGGCAGGAGAATTGCTTGAACCTGGGAGGCGGAGGTTGCAGTGAGCCGAGATGGTGCCTCTGCACTTCAGCCTGGGCGACAGAGCAAGACTCCATCTCAAAACAAACAAGCAAAAAAACAAAAAACAAAACAAAGAAAGAAATACCTATGTTAAATGGCTGTGTAGGAAAATAAAAATTTAAAAACAGCCTGTAAAGGATACAAAAAATGTGCAGCCAGAGATGTAGGGTAAACAAACAAAAAATAGGGGATTATGAGGACATATATGCCAAGAGGAAGAACTGTTACACATAGAAATCAAGCTGTTCAAAGGCCAAATAAGATGCAGACTGAAAAATATCCATTGTATTTCATTGTATTTCTCAACATGGAAGTATTGATGATTTTTGCAAGATTGGCGAGAATGTCTAGCTGGAGTGGGTTGCTAAGTGGATGGGAAGTGAGGAAATGCAAATTGACAGATTGGACAGCAGAACAGTGCAGTTGGGCCGGGCGCGGTGGCTCAAGCCTGTAATCCCAGCACTTTGGGAGGCCGAGACGGGCGGATCACGAGGTCAGGAGATCGAGACCATCCTGGCTAACACCGTGAAACCCCGTCTCTACTAAAAAATACAAAAAACTAGCCGGGCGAGGTGGCGGGCGCCTGTAGTCCCAGCTACTCGGGAGGCTGAGGCAGGAGAATGGCATAAACCCGGGAGGCGGAGCTTGCAGTGAGCTGAGATCCGGCCACTGCACTCCAGCCTGGGTGACAGAGCAAGACTCCGTCTCAAAAAAAAAAAAAAAAAAAAAAAAAAAAAAAAAAAAAAAAAAAACAAGAACAGTGCAGTTGTTTCTGAGAAGGAATGATGTATTACACTTAGGCCTTTCAGGAAAACAGTGGGATTTTTATTTTGTTTTGTTTTAAATGGAAGATCTTAACATATGTAAAAGCCAGGAATAATTCATTTCACAAGGAGAGAAGAAATATACGAGAAAGTGTGAGAATCCTGAAAATATGGGAGAGGGTGGGAAGAAAAGCTCACCATTGTAGACATGGGCTTTAGCTAGGAGAAAGAAAGACAACCTCCTCTATTAAAACCAGTTATAGCAAAGAATGATGAATGAAAGCATGGAAGTTAAAACAGGGTGTATAGGTGTTTACAGGAGAAGTACTCAGGGAGAGGTGCATATCAGGTCCTTCCCTAGTTTTATATAATTTTCTTCTGCTTATGGATATAGTCTATTGTTTTCAGTGGTGGTGGAATAGTAGGGGTGGGGGGCAGGAGAATAGTTCTTGCAGTGTGTTGTTTCATGATACAGAAATGGAATCATAGTTTAAATGATTGTTACATAAGTTTTATATTTCTTTTAATTCATAATAGAATCCTAGCAAGCTAGACATTACCTCACTGTCTCATCAAAAGCATTGCTATTGTTTTCATTCATTTTAATGACTTATTTTTCCAGTGGTATGAGGGATTATGTAGAGCAATGATCCACAATTATTTTTGCACTTTGATTTGAGAATCTCAAAATGCTTTTCTCTTCTTAGTTTTATTTTACCCAACTAACTTACTATTCTATGCTATGACTCCTGTGTTATCTCTTTAATGTCTTTTTCTTTTCTATGACTTTCTGTGCCTTGAGTATCCTGATAAACTTTAGAGAAGTGGAACCAGTATCCTTACCTTGAACTTGGTAAAGTCTTGGGAGAAATACCCCTTCCTAAATCATCAGTGTAATCATCATTCAGTTTTAAACACACCACACACACACACTCACACACACACACGTCAGAATCTGCAACTTTAATCCAAGACCAAGGAATCCTACTTTAAAAGGTCTGTCTCACCATTGGCTTTTTTTTTTTTTTTTTTTTTTTCCTGTATCCCACATGTACCGGTGATATAGGCAGAGAAATGTAGTAGATAAAGAAATGAATTTGGCTTCTGGAGCTGTTCTTTCATTTAAATACCACTTCTGTAATCTTAGACAAGTCACTAAACCTTGGTGTCTCTGTGTGGATCAGAAATAATTATACACCAACTCTTCACAAACCTAGGGTACTCACGTGAGGATTAGCTCCAATAGGCTCCTCACAGGCTTTTCGCTTAAAGCACCATTAATTATCCCCTTCTCAGTAACTGTATAAATCTCTAAGCTAATCCATTAAAGTCTAGTCATGTTCTCTCTATTAGCAAGACCCAACTGGGCAGATAGTCCTATTAGGATCATTGTGAGTCTCCCCAGGGTTCTCCCCCTTCCATTTCTGATTATGCTGTGAATAAATTTCCAGAATTTCAGAGGGGTTTGCTTGCAAGCTAAAAGGTCTTTGCAAAGATTCAAAGAATAGGGTCGCTTCAGACAGAGGGAGGGTTTGCAATATGCGATGAACCCCTCAGTCCCATTAAAACCTTAGAGATGATGATAGTTCACATTTAGTGTAATGCTTAATTTGTACAAGACTATTCTAGGCACTTTTGCACGTAGACAAATAATTTTCAGATTACCTTCTGATTAATATCATCATCATCTCTATTTTACAAACGAGGAAACTGAGGCACAGAGAGGCTAAATCACTTGTCCAGGATCTGGAGGCAAGTAACGGCGATGATGCTAGTCATACTGATGCTTCCTTTCCTTTGCTGCACTCGAAGTCTGAGTTTCACAAGAATGTACCTGGGTGCCCATTAGCGGGATATGAATAGTTTCTTCGGAACCCCAGTGGTCAGCTGGTGCCTCCTGGAGAGTGACGTCTTATCTGAAGGGGTCAGGGAGGCGGGGAGCGAGCGCAGAGCACTCAGCGCCCTGCACCGCGGCGAGGCAGCCTGGGGCGGAGCAGGGAGTCCGAGGCGGAGAGACGTCGGCTGGGGTTGAGCCGCCAGACCGCGAAAAGTAGCTGGAGCCAGAGCAGGGACAGAACCTGTTGCTGCAGACGGGCTTGGTGGATTCTGGTTCCCGCCGCCGACAGGGCTCGCCGGGAGAGGTAACAGCATGGGCCAGTTTGGCTGGGGGCCCCCGCGTAAGGGCGCGATCCCTCTCTAATGCCTAACGCTTGCCTTGATGATACATATTAGCGATTGGGGACTGATACCTTGGATTTTTCAAATCCCTTCCTAATTACACAGGCACCCCTTTGGTCACTGGCCCGACATTGGGGGACTTCTCTGCCCTGGATGTCTGCACCACAGATGGCTGTGACCCCAGGCTTGCAGAGCAGGGACCTGGTCAAGGGATTTGGGGCGCTTTCTTAACCTTAGAGTTCCCCCCAAACCCTCTCCAGGGCTGTATTGTAACTGTTGAATTTTCTTAGCCGGTTTGAAGCTAGCGAGTTTCTAAACTGCTTTCATCCGTGATGCTTCTGAGCAATGGTCTTTGTGTATCTGAGGCTTCATCCTGTGCATTTCCACTTGCTAGAAAAGCTAAAATGAGGTTTCTGAGTTGCGTCCAGAACACCAGAGTCCTTATTGAAGGCGTTTGGATAGGTTTTATCCCCTTCCGGGAGTGAGATAGGGTTTCCAGACAATACCATTTTAGTTCTTCTGCCAAACCATCAGGCATTTTCCAACAGTGCTGCCCTAGGTCAAATTTAGGGTCTGGAGGAAAGGAAAATGATCTGCTTCAAGCTGTCGTTCCAGTTAAAGACAGAACTACTAACTAAAAACCAAAAATACATTTGTTCATTTCCCATTTCCCCTCAGCTAGACTGTAGATATTTGAAATATTTATTTATTTTTTAAAATCTTAATTATAACATGAATTGTACAAAGATGTTGGTTTACTTTTTTTTAATCCAAATATGCAAAGTTGTTGTAAACATGTATCTAAATTTCTAATTCCATTCACATCCAAATAACTTTCAAGTGGTAACAACTAATGAGAGAAAGGATGGAAAAATCAATGGTTTGTAAACTGTGAAGGACATATTTTTGTTTCCGTCTGGATTTCTAATTAAACCATAATCAATTGAGTAAAATTATAATAATGAATCTAAGTTATGGTTGAATTTGCAAAATGGCTATAACATGCTCAAAAATAGTGCCATTATCATCAACAGAATGGTAATTGTATGCAGAATTCAATTAGAATATTTCATCTGTTAAAAACGTCTATAGGTTGATCATTTAATAAAACAGTGATGCAATATAGTGCAGTAACAGTACTTACTGCACTGAATTTAAAGGCACATATTAACATTAAAGACTGGCTATTGTACTAATCAAAAATGTGCTTTATTGCTTGAAAATAACAATAATAACAATATATCACTATCCTATTCTTTTTCTCAATATTTGTTTTTCCAAAATCCATACACCCCAATAAGATCTTTCTACTAGCCATGATTTCTTCATGTCTATAGAAAACTTTAGAGCATTTGAGGCTTAAACTTATTTTTGCTTCATCTATCTATTTGTCTGTTTTATCTGGCAGTTTTATTCTTGGTGCATTTTGTGAACACATTACAAAGTATCTAAAATTATATATTAGAAATTCATTGTTTTGTTTGTATGATTATTTTATCCCATAGTTCCTATAAATCATACTGATCACCAATACTATCTTTTACAGATGCCAAAGACTATAGGTTGAATAAATATGAATTCACTATAAACCAATGAATGATTTCTTCCTGAAGTATCAGTTTATTTATTGTAGTTGTTCTTTGGCTCTGTGTGTGTGTGTGTGTGTGTGTGTGTGTGTGTATGTGTGTGTGTGATTTCTTATGAGAATTCCATGCAAATGCCTCTGTGATATTACAAACCTTTTCACTGCATTGCATTAAAATGGATTTCCAGCTGTAATATGGAACACAAAATAAGGACAACTTCATGCCTTGAAACTTCAGATACTTAAAAATAATAATTTTGTAAAATACTACCCTCCTTATTATGGAAAAAAGGACATTTATTTTAGCTAAATATTTTAAAACTGTCAAGCACATTCAAAGAAAATGGGATAAATACAATCGCACATTCCTAAAACATATCTGGATTAGTCTATTCTCATGCTGCTATAAAGGACTGCCTGAGACTGGGTAATTTATGAAGGAAAAATATTTAATTGACTCAAAGTTCTGCACGGCTGAAGAGTCCTCAGGAAACTTACAATCATGGCAGAAGGGGAAGCAAACATGTTCTTTTTCATGTGATGGCACAAAGGAGAAGTGACAAGCAAAAGGGGAAAAGCCTCCTATAAAACCATCAGATCTCATGAGAACTCACTCACTATCATGAGAATAACATGGCAGTAACTGCCCTCATGATTCAATTACCTCCCACCGGGTCCCTCCCAGCAACACATGGGGATTACAAGAACTACAATTCAAGACAAGATTTGGGTGGGGACACGGCCAAACTATATCAATATTTACATAGTATTTTAATAATCTTAACAAATTGTTCTCTTAAACGTGTGAATTTTATGCTTACCATTAACCTGATGTTAACAGTTCATTTTCCTTTCCTCTCTGTTTCCCTTTGATTTTAAGTTCTAGCTTTGTGGATAAATTGGTTCTTAAATGATTTTCCAATTCTCTTGAAACTGAACATTAAGGCTTCAGGGAGATTTTCACTCCATTAGACTAGAAGGAAATGGAAATATACTACCCATACAAAAAGATGCAATGGTCACTACAGCAGACAGCTGTTGGGAATGGGTCTGGTATCCTTGCTTTATGGAGTTTTCAAATAGGAGACTTCTAAAATTAAAGAAATTAGGTTTCTTCCCAGTCAGGCTTCTAACTGGCTCTGTGCCTCAGGCAAATCATTTAACTTCTCCATGTCTAAGATTCCTCAAATGTAAAAGGATGAATTATAATTTGATTTCTAAAATCCTTTCACCCCTCTAGATTTCTCTGTTTCTATGGTAGAGGACAGAGTATCCAGAGTGAGAAAGCTCATATATCCTTGCTCTGCCATTTGAGAGCTTCTGCCCTTAGGCAAGGCCCTGAAATTCTATGACATCAACACCTCCTCTACAAAATGTCCTAATAGAAGAAATTAACAGAATGATCTATTGTGCTGGATATTGTGTCTGGTACACAGGGGATGCACAAGAATGTTTTTAACACACCCATTTCTGAAAAATCTAAAGGGATTTCTGCCTGTGGCAGGGGAGGAAACCAGCTAAAAGCAGAGGAGTCTCTCCTGCATCTGCAGGTGGGCAATTCCCAGTACAGTTTCTATAGTATGCACCAGAGACCAGGAAAAGAGAGGTCCAGAGCCTCAAGCATAGTATGAATGCCTCCTTGATATCTTCCCATAGTTTAGACCCCCCAAAAAGGCAAAATGAGTCAGGACAGCATAAATATTAAATTTAATGCCACACATGAATGACAAGACATGTCCTATTCTGGTTTCCATGTCAAACTAGGCTTGATTCTATTACAGCTAAGCATACCAGCTAGGTCGTATAATGACCATCAGAATAACTGCACAATCCAAATCACACCACACCAGTAATTAGAAAAGAGAAAGAAAAAAGAAACAAACAAAATAACTCCTGAAATGCCAAAAAATTGGTTCTCTTTCAACTGTATGTCCATTTAAAATTTAAAGTTTTCAAATATTATGAAAGTATATTTCTTACTATTTTCTTCTTGGGCTATTGTAAGAGTCTTATTTAGGTGTCTACGTGGAGTCTGGGTTCCATGTGGCAGTTGCAGAATAAAGTAACTGCCATTAGAACTGATGAGCCTTTTTCTAGTCCCTCAGACAAGTCTCAGTTGATCCGTATTTTCAGAATTCTGGAGGGTTTACTAAACGTATTAGAATATTATAGTTCTGGTTGCATTCCCACAAAATTTAGAAAGCATCAATAATTTTCCAAAGTCAAATGAGATCAAAATATCTAAACTTAAGTGAGCTGTAACCATATACATTATCTCATTTAATCCTCATGATTTTAGAAATTGAGTATGCTTACAATCCATTTTTGGTGTTTAAAGAAACTGAGGCTCAGAAATAATTTGCCAAAGTAAACATGTTTTCTAGTTTGAGGAACCAGGATAATGAACTCATGTAGTGTCCCAGTCCATGTGCTTAAATTCTACACTGCAGGGCTCCCAAGTATGTAGTAACAACAGCTTACAATCAACGTACCAATTTCTTTTTATACTGATCCTTTCCACATGAAAGCTATGTACCTAGGAAGAGATAAATATTACAGTCCTCATGAAGATTTTTCTAAGTGGAAGTAAGAAACATCGGAGTTACTTGTGAAACTTTTTGAAATGTACCACCACAGATTAGTGGGCTGGAGTTGGGTTTGGGTGGTATGTGTTTGTGTGTGTGTGTATACACACATTATATATATATAATATATATACATTTAAATATATAGTATATATATGATTCTGAGTCAAAATTATTTTCATGATTTCCCATAATGAAAAAAATTTGTCCCAATCCACATTGCCATTTTGCAACCATAGACAGACTAATCTTAAGAATCTTAAGTGTTGTCTTGGACAGGAGGTATTTAGAAAAATTATAGCAAGAGGATAAATATTTCTTTAATTTAGCCTCACCAGAATATGAGTTAAATCAAATAGTTGTATATATTAGAATTTACCACCTGCAAACATACAAGGAAATAGAGACAAATTTCAGATTAAGTGCTTGCACATGACCTTGTGATTCTCATATCTTGGAGGAGTTTGTGACTTATAAAAACTGCTTTATCTTACCAAGAGTGCCATCTCAAACACCCTATCTCCTTGCTAAATGTAAACATTTAAAGAGGTGATACTTGCAGTGCTTAGGATTTCTCTCAAATCCCCTACTTTCTCTTAAAGTATGGAGTCTCATTTAAAATCTTTAAAGTACCTCATTTAGGCCACTCATGCTTGTAATTCCAGCACTTTGGCAGGCAGAGGCAGGAGGATCACTTGAGCCTAGTTTGAGACCAGCCTAGGCAACATAGTGAGAGCCAGTGCCTACAAATTAAAAACAAATAAACAAACACAAACAAACAAACAAACAAAAGCTAGCTGGTCATAGTGGCATATACCTGTAGTTCCAGCAACTCAGGAGGTTACGCTTAAGGTGGAAGGATCGTTTGACCCCTGGAGGTTGAGGTTGCAGTGAGCCATGATTGTGCCACTGCACTCGAGCTTGGGCAACAGAGCAAAATCTTGTTTATAAAAAAAAAAAAAAAAAAAAAAAGAGGTCTCATTTAAAGTCTCTAAATTTTCCTTCCCATTTTACTTCCTGTCCTTGCATTCTTGGGACACTGATAATAAACTGAATGTGGGGTCTCTCTAGGATCACATCTTCTACTCTTTGTAAGGATGCTGTATCTCATTTACAATAGACAACTCTCTCAGTAGAGTTTACAGCCTTGCATTTCTCTTTCTCCTTACTCATGATCTCCTCTTCTGTCTGGAATTCCCCATCCTCCACAGGTATGCAAAGTGTTTTCTTTGTTTGTTTTTGTCCTTGGGTAGCCATTTATATCATTTATATCAGTGTCACTTAAAGCTTAGAAGCCTTTGGCTAAAATCTTCCCTGTCTGAGGGAGTTCCCTTTGTTCCTGCTCTTTTTTCAGCTGGAAAAACTACATTAAGTAATTTCTGTGATATATGCTTCTTTCAAAACTAGTGGCCCCGTGCTTCCCTTAACACAGAAGTATCAAAGACCAGCGTGAGCTTGGCCAGTATCCTGAGCTTGCTTTTCTTGATATTTTGATTATCTAGGTTTTAGCAACTTCTAATTCATATTTACCTACAGAATTAGTGCCCAACTTGAAGATTCTACAGTATCCAAAACCTTACAATTTCTCACTGTCCCTATTCTCAGCTCTCATCTCTTTTTTCCTCCTTTTAGACCCTCGAGACTTGAACATCCCAAGCTCATTCCCAACTACAGTTTTTGCACCTGATGTTCTCCCTGCCTGGGAATCGTGCCTCTCAGAGCTGCGCGGGAGGGGTTCTTTAAGTCCTTTCATCTTGGGTCTGGAACGCCTCTCCACGCTGCTGGTCATCACAGTATTGTCTGATTTGTATCAAAGCCCACTTGCTAGTGGAGACTATCTCCATTTATGTGTTCACTTATCAATGATATTATTCCCCAAAATGAAATATAAGCTCCATGAGAGATGTACACTATACTTTCATACTTATTGCTGCCCTCAGTGCCTAGAACAGAGTCTAGCAAATATTTGTTCTGTGAAAATTTTACATCCATTTACATATTAGATTCTCCTGAATCTTTTTATAGGTACAGACAAGTTGCCAAAACTCCAACCTTAAGTTGCTCCCATGATTCATTCCTGTTTCTAATTCTTTCCTGTTGATCCTACCTTAGCTAAAATACCAATAAGTATATATTTTTTTCCTTTATTTTGGAAAAAAATTTGAAAAAGCTATCACTGCACCATTTTAATATACATTCAGGTTCCATAGTATCTGTATATGTTAGTTCCAAAGAATAATCTGGATCTGAGTACCAGGAAAAACTAAACTAAAAAGTAGCACAACATTTACTTTCTATTTAAGTTACATTACCCATTCCATTATTTTCTCTCTTTTTTCTTTTTTTTAAATTATACTTTAAGTTCTAGGGTACATGTGCACAACGTGTACGTTTGTTACCTATGTATACATGTGCCATGTTGGTGTGCTGCACCCATTAACTCGTCATTTACATTAGGTATATCTCCTAATGCTATCCCTCCCCCCTTCCTTCCACCCCACGGCAGGCCCAGGTGTGTGATGTTCCCTTTGCTTTGTCCAAGTGTTCTCATTGTTCAATTCCCACCTATGAGTGAGAACATGTGGTGTTTGATTTTCTGTCCTTGCGATAGTTTGCTGAGAATGATGGTTTCCAGCTGCATCCGTGTCCCTACAAGGGACACAAATGCATCCCTTTTTATGGCTGCATAGTATTCCATGGTGTATATGTGCCACATTTTCTTAACCCAGTCTATCATTGATGGACATTTGGGTTGGTTCCAAGTCTTTGCTATTGTGAATAGTGCCGCAATAAACACACGTGTAGCCTGTGTCTTTATAGCAGCATGATTTATAATCCTTTGGGTATATACCCAGTAATGGGATGACCGGGTCAAATGGTATTTCTAGTTCTAGATCCTTGAGGAATCGCCACACTGTCTTCCACAATGGTTGAACTAGTTTACAGTCCCACCAACAGTGTAAAAGTGTTCCCATTTCTCCACATCCTCTCCAGCACCTGTTGTTTCCTGACTTTTTAATGATTGCCATTCTAACTGGTGTGAGATGGTATCTCATTGTGGTTTTGATTTGCATTTCTCTGATGGCCAGTGATGATGAGCATTTTTTCACGTGCCTGTTGGCTGTATGCATGTCTTCTTTTGAAAAATGTCTGTTCATATCCTTTGCCCACTTTTTGATGGGTTTGTTTGTTTTTTTTCTTGTAAATTTGTTTAAGTTCTTTGTAGATTCTGGATATTAGCCCTTTGTCAGATGAGTAGATTGCAAAATTTTTCTCCCATTCTGTAGGTTGCCTGTTCACTCTGATGGTAATTTTTTTTGCTGTGCAGAAGCTCTTTAGTTTAATTAGATCCCATTTGTCAATTTTGGCTTTTGCTGCCGTTGCTTTTGGTGTTTTAGACATGAAGTCCTTGCCCATGCCTATGTCCTGAATGGTATTGCCTACCCTCAGAAATAATACCACACATCTACAACCATCAGATCTTCGACAAACCTGACAAAAACAAGAGATGGGAAAAAGATTCCCTATTTAATAAATGGTGCTGGGAAAACTGGCTAGCCGTATGTAGAAAGCTGAAACTGCATCCCTTCCTTACACCTTATACAAAAATTAATTCAAGATGGATTAAAGACTTAATTGTTAGACCTAAAACCATAAACACCCATTCCATTATTTTAATTGGCATGATTTTTCATCTTTAAAATATATTTTGAAAATATATACATATATAGAGATATAATTTTGTATAAGTGCCTAAACTAAATTACATCATAATGTTCTTTTTTAATTCTTAATTTTTAATTTTCCTTTCTTAATTGCCTCTGTCCACCTCTTCTCTTCTGCTTCCGTGTTACAGGTAACCAATCTTAACTGGGTTCTATTATGTTAGATTTGTATCTACTCTTATAGCCATTCACATATATACACATTCAAATCAATCTTTTTGTCGTCATTTAAAAAATATACGCATCTTGTTTTCTTACTCGTGATTTCCTTGTGGAAATCCCTCCATGTCGATTGTTATGGATAAAATTCAATTCTAAATGGCTATATATAATATAAAATGATGTGGATAATAAGAAACAAATTCAACCATTCCCTTTTTGATAAACATTCACTTTGTTTCCAGAGGTTTCTATTTTGTTGGGTTTTGTCATAAAACAAGGCTACAATAAAAGTAATTATTTAAAAACTATTTTATCTCCAGGTTTAAAGAGCAAAGCTATTTTTCAATTTTAATGTATATTGCCTTATTGCTTTCTAAGTACTACAGTTATTTACATTTTTACTAGAAGACTATGACACTGTTCTTTACTCATGTCCTTAGAGCAATAGGTGTTGTAACTGTTTACGTTATTAGTTATTAATTTGAATTTCTTAACTACTTGTGAAGTTAAATATATTTTTATATTCTTCAGATGTTTGGACTTCTTATGTAAATCATTTATTAATATTCTTAACCACCTTACTGAGATATTAGTATTTTTCTCAATTTCTTTTTTTTTTTTTTTTTTTTTTTTTTTTTTTTTGAGACGGAGTCTCACTCTGTCGCCGGGGCTGGAGTGCAGTGGCGGGATCTCAGCTCACTGCAAGCTCCGCCTCCCGGGTTAACGCCATTCTCCTGCCTCAGCCTCCCGAGTAGTTGGGACTACATGCGCCCGCCACCACGCCCGGCTAGTTTTTTGTATTTTTTAGTAGAGACGGGGTTTCACCGTGTTAGCCAGGATGGTCTCGATCTCCTGGCCTCGTGATCCGCCCGTCTCGGCCTCCCAAAGTGCTGGGATTACAGGCTTGAGCCACCGCGCCCGGCCTTTCTCAATTTCTATGTTCTTTGAATATTATAATTATTAATGCTTATCATAGATAGTAAATGTTTTCCATATCGTCTGCTGCCTTTCTTCATAATTTTATTGTGCACACTTAAAATATTTGTATAGACAATATATTTAATTTTTATTGTATACATTTTGAATTCCAGTGTTGATTAATATGATTTTTCTTATTACTACATTAGACATACAGTCTTCTAGATTTTATTGAAGGATTTTTATTTTTAAAAATTTTGGCATTGGTTTTTAATTCAAGTGGAGTTTTAAAACACATGCCATAAATAGTGAGCCAACCTTCACTTCTTCCAAACAGCTTACTAAATATTTCATTCTTCCCCTTCGAATTGAAAACCCACTTTTCACATATTTTAAAATCTCATGTATAATGGGATCTATATTTGTATCCTTGATTCTGTTTCACTGACCAATTTCTCCATTTCTATGGCAACACCAAATTGTTTTGATTATATTTGCCATAGATTATTTTTCTGATATCCTAAAAAGCATATTTCCTTACTGTTTTTCTCCATAAATGTTCTTAGCTTTTCTTGGGCACATTTTCTTCCCTCTGAACTTTTAAAAATAATATTCCAAAACAAATCCTGTCACTGCTTTGCAAATATTTTTACCAAATGAACTGTTTGTATATACATATTTTAAATGATGTTATATTCAATTGATACATGAATTTGGGGAGATGACCTATAAATTATTAAAATTTCTCTTCCAAAAATTAAGCATGTTGTTCAATTTTAAAGAAATTTAAAAATATTTCAATGGGGTTTTATTTTTTATGTCATTATGTTATATTCCATCTTTTGCCTGTTAAATTTATTTTTATATATTCTACATTTTAGTCACTGCTGTAAAATATGTGTATATATATATTTATATATATTCATTTAAATTTCTAGGTGCTATTGCTAATATTAAGAATGACTACTTTAAAAAAAATTTTAACTTATTTTATATTCAAGGGATACATGTGCTGGTTTGTTACAAAGGTATATTGTGTGATGCTGAGGTTTGGGGTACAGTTGAACCCATTACCCAGGAAGTGAGCAAAGTATCCAATACATAATTTTTCAACCCTTGCTCCCTTCCTCCCTTCCCCTTCTTGTATTCCTTAGTGTCTATTGTTCCCATCTTTATATCCATGTGTTCCCAATGATTAGCTCCCTCCTATGTGTGAGAACATATGATATTTAGTTTTCTGTTTCTGTGTTTATTTACTTAGGATAATGGCCTCCAGCTGTATCCATGTTGCTGCAAAGTACATGAGGCTGTTCCTTTTTATAACTGCATAGTATTACATGGTGTATATGTATCATATTTTAAAAATCCAAACCACTGTTGATGAACACCTGGGTTGATTTCACGCCTTTATTATTGTGAATAGTGCTGCAATGAATATATGAGTGCAAGTGTCTTCTTGGTAGAATGATTTATTTTCCTTTGGATATATACCAAGTAATGGGATTGCTGGTTCGAATGGTAGTTCTATCCTTAGTTCTTTAAGAGATCTCCAAACTGTTTTCCACAGTGGCTGAACTAATTTACACTCCCACCAACAGCATACAAGCATTCCTTTTTCTCCACAACCTCATCAGCATCTGTTCTTTTTAGACTTTTTAGTAATAGCCATTCTAATTGGTGTGAGATAATATCTCACTGTGGTTTGATTTGCATTTCTCCGATGTTTAGTGGTGTTGAGCATTTTTTTCATATGTTTGTTGACTGCTTGTATGTCTTCTCTTGACAAGCGTCTACTCATGTTCTGTGCTCACTTTTTAATGGAGTTTTTTTTTTTTTTCTTGATTTGCTTAAGCTCCTTATAGATTGTGGATATTAGACCTCTGTTGGATGCAGTTTTCAAATATTTTCTCCCACTCTGTAGGTTGTCTGTTTACTTCATTGAGAGTTTCCTTTGTTGTGCAGAAGCTCTTTAGTTTAACTAGAGTCTCACTTGTCAGTTTTTGTTTTTGTTGTAATTGCTTTTGAGGTTTATAAATTCTTTGCCATGGCCAATAACATGGCTTGGCTGTGTCCCCCACCCAAATCGCATTTTGAATTATAGTTCTCATAACCCCATGTGTCCATGCTGTTCTTGTGATAGTGAGTTCTTATGAGATTTGATGGCTTTATAAGAGGCTTTCCCCCCTTTTGCTTGGCACTTCTTGCTGCCACCATGTGAAAAAGGGCATGTTTGCATCCACTAGTCCAGCGTGAAAATGGACCAGTAGAGTATATTGGTACCTAGAATGGGGTGCTGCTATAACGATAGCCAAAAATGTGGAAGCAACTTTGGAACCTGGTAAGTGGCAGAGGTTGGAACAGTTTGGAGGGCTCAGTAGAATATAACAAATATGGGAAAGTTTGGAAATTCCTAGAGACTTGTTGAATGACTTTCATCAAAATGCTGATAGTGATACGGACAATAACGCCCAGGCTGAGGTAATCTCAGATTGAGATGAGGAACTAGATAGGAACTGGAGCAAAAGTGACTCTTGTTTTGCTTTAGCAAAGTGACTGGTGGCATTTTGCCCCCTTCCTACAGATCTGTGGAACATTCAGCTTGAGAGAGATGATTTAGGGCATCTGGCAGATGAAATTTCTATGTGGCAAAGCATTCAAGAGAAAGCAGAGCATAAACGGTTTTAAAAATATGCAGCCTGATTATGAAGTAGAAAAGAAAAATCCATTTTCTGAAAAGAAATTTAAGCCAGCAGCAGAAATTTGCATAAGTAATGAAGAGCAGAATATTAATCATGAAAACAATGGGGAAAACATCTCTAGGGCACATCAGGGCAGCCCTCCCATCACAGGCCCAGAGGCCTAAGAGGGAAAAATGGTTTCTTAGGCTGGGTCCAGGCCCCCCTGCTGTGTTCAGCCTTGGGACTTGGTGCCCTGTGTCCCAGCCACTCCAATCACGGCTAAAAGGGGTCAATGTACAGTTTGGGCCATGGTTTCAGAGGGTGTAAGTCCCAATCCTTGTTAGCTTCCATGTAGTGTTGGTCCTGCAGGTGCACAGAAGATAAGAATTGAGGTTTGGGAACCTCCACCTAGATTTCAGAGAATGTATGGAAGTGCCTGGATGTCCAGGCAGAGGTGTGCTTCAGAGACGGAACCCTTATGGAGAACCTCTGCTAGGGTAGTGCAGAAGGGAAATGTGGGGTTGGAGCCCTGGCAGAGTCCCCACTGGGGCACTGCCTACTAAGCCTATGAGAAGAGGCTACTGTCTTCTAGACCCCAGATGGTAAACCCACTGACAGCTTGCACCATGTACCTGGAAAAGGTGCAGACACTCAAAGTCAGCCCATGAAGGCAGTCAGTAAGGGGGCTGTACCCTGAAAAGTCACAAGGGCAGAGCTTGCCAAGGCCATGGGAGACTACCTCTTGCATCAGTGTGACCTGGATGTGAGACATGGAGTCAAAGGAGATAATTTTGGTAACTTAAGGTTTAATAATTACCCTATTGGATTTCGGGCTTGCATGGGACCTGTAGCCCCTTTGTTTTGGCTAATTTCTCCCATGTGAAATGGTGTATTTACCCAATTCCTGTACCCCATTGTATCTAGGAAGTAACCAACTTGCTTTTGATTTTTATAGGCTTATAGGTGGAAGGGACTTGCCTTGTCTCAGATGAGACTTTGGACTTTGACTTTTGAGTTAATACTGGAATGAGTCAGACTTTAGGGGACTGTTGGAAGGGCATGATTGTGTTGTGAATTGTGAGGACGTGAAATTTGGGAGGGTCAGGGGCAGAATGACATGGTTTGGCTGTGTCCCCACTGAGATCTCATCTTGAATTGTAGTTCCCCAAATCCTCATGTGTAGTGAGAGAGATCTGGTGGGAGGTAACTGAATCATGGGGGCACTTACTTCCATGCTGTTCACATGATAGTGAGTGAATTCTAACAAGATCTGATGGTTTTATAAGGGACTCTTCTCCCTTTTGCTTGGCATTTCTTCTTGCTGCCACTATGTGAAAAAGGACATGTTTGCTTCCCCTTCCACCATGATTGTAAGTTTCCTGAAGCCTCCCCACTCCTGCAGAACTGTGAATTAATTAAGCCTCTTTCCTTTATAAATTACTCAGTCTTGAGTATGCCCTTATAGCAACATGAGAATGAACTAATACAGCCAATGTCAAGAAGTGTATTCCCCAGGTTTTCTTCTAGGATTTTTATAGTTTTAGGTCTTACATTTAAGTCCCTGATGGTCAGAAGATGATTATGGCAGGCAAGGAAGAAGCAGAAAAGTCATACATGACTTTATGAAACAAGAAAGTTAACAAATGTAGTGTGTTCAAGGCAGGAGGCTGTGAAATCATTATATTTTCAAAAAAGAGAGTAAGTACATTCCTGCAGAGTCAGATCTTTGCAGTCAAGCATCAAAATCTTTATCTTCACCAGATGCATGAAATGGAAAATACAATTTGTCTATGTGTCTATTTTTATACCAATACCATTCCTCTTTTGGTTACTATAGCCTTATAATATATTTTTAAATCAGATGGTGTGATACTTTTGCCTTTGTTCTTTTTGCTCAGGATATCTGAGCAGCCAAGTACAGATGCTGCTCAGCTTATGATGTATAATAAACCCATGGTTAAGTTGAAAATGTTGCAATTCCCAAATGCATTTAGTACAGTTAACCTTCTGAACATTGTAGCTTAGTCTAGCCTACCCGAAACATGCTCAGAAAACTTACATTAGCCTACACTTGGGCAAAAATCATCTAATACAATACATATTTTATAATAAAGTTTGAATATCTCATGTACTTTATTGAATGCTGCGCTGAAAAGAGAAAAAATAATGGTTGTATGGGTACTCAAAGTATGGTTTCTGTTGAATGCATATGGCTTTCACATGATCATAAAGTAGAAAAATCCTAAATTGAACCTTTGAATGTTGGGAACTGTGTGTATTGATGAGGGTGTGGAGTAATGAAAATTTTTACTTGCTTTGGTCACTTTGGAAAGTAATCTGATTTCATACAATTAAAAATGTATATGCCCTATATATGCATAAGGAGATATGTATAAAGATGTTTATTGCAGTATTATTTATAATAAAATAATGAAAAAATTAAACCATTAATTAAAGAATGGGAAAGTAATATGTAATATAATCATGTGGTAAATACCACAGGTAGGCAAAAAAACAGCTGCCATGATTTGGTTAAATGAAAAGACTGGATAGATTTGAGTCCTGGCCCTGTCATAACTTTGGATAGTTACTTATACTTTTCCTGCTTCAGCATTGTAAAATATAGATAATGCTATGGTTTGAGAGCTCCCTCCAAAACTCATGTTGAAATTTAATTGCCAATATAATGTTTTTGCTAACTGGGGCCTTTAACAGATGATTAAGTCATGGGAGTTTCACCCTCATGAGTGGATTAATGCCATCATTGCAGAAGTGGGCAAGTTATTGCAGGAGTGGGCTCCTGATAAAAAGATTAGTCCAGCCCCCTTTTGTTCTCTATGTCTGACATGCTTGCTTACCCTTCCACAGTGGGATGACCCTCACCAGATGCTGGCACCATCCTCTTGGACTTCCCAGCCTCCAGACCCATGAGCCAAATACATTTCTGTCCTTTATAAGTTACTTAGTGTGTGGTACTCTATTATAACAGCAGAAAAAAAGACATTCTATTCGTACTGAAAAGTGAGGCTGTTGTTATAGCAAAGTGCTGAAAAGGTGGAAGCAGTGGAACTAGATAATGGGTAGAGGCTGGAAGAATTTGAAGGAGCAGGCTAGAAAAAGCCTAGATTGCTATGAATGTACATTAAAGGCAACTCTGGTAAGGGGTCCAAACAAGAGGAGAGCTGTAGGGAAACGTGAAACTTTTTAGAGATTACATAAGGGGTGGTGACCAGAGGCTGATTGAAATATTAATGGTAAAGGCCATTTTGATGAGGTTTCAGAGGGAAATTAAGAACAATGTTTTAGACACTGGGGTAAAGTCCATCCTTGTTTTACAGTTGTAAAGACCTTGACTGAATTGTGCCCAAAGCCTGAGGGCTTTGCAGAATGCAGAGCTTAGAAGTGATGAACTAAGATGTCTGGCGGAAGATATACCCAAGCAGCAAAGCATTCAGGTTGCTGCATGGCTGCTTTCAACCATATACAGTGAGATGTGAGGGATGACTTCAATAAAGAACTTATAATAAAACAGGAAACAGAGTGAAAGGATTTGGAAAATTCACAGCTTAGTTATGTAAATAATTTAAAAAAAGAAAAAGAAAATTTCAGAAGTGAACACTAAGGATGTGGCCAAGTGACAATTGCTAAAGAGATTAATATGGATAAAAGCCAGGTGCTATTTGTCAAGACCATGGAAGAAAAGCCCTGAAGGCATTTCAAATATCACCGAGGTTGCCCCTTCCATCATAGGCCCAGAGCTGTAGGAGGGCAGAATGGTTTCTGGTGATGGTCCTGAAGCATCCTCCATGAGCTCACTGCCCAGGGCTAACTTGGGTCTCGACTGATTGCAATTCTAGCAATGTGCCCCTAGTCTGCACTGTGAGCATCTCGTATCTAAGGTTTTGATTTAACACTTTTCCAAGTGGGCATGCCCAGTCTGGGATCTGGTTTAGCTCTCCCTGATCTACTTTGCCCCACTGCCCAGGTTTCCCAAATCACAGAACTCATAATCCTTGTGATTACTTGCTCAATGTTTTGTCTTTTATACAGGATTATTAGCTTAATGCAAACTGTTAAGCGCGAGTATTGTGTTTAAGTCACAGCAGAAGATCCTAAATGAGTAATAAATGAATAAAAATTATAGAAATATCTGCATATATGTTAATAATAGTTGGGTCTTTCAGAGTATTTCAAATAGTAACCTTCTTTCCACCCATCTGAATTTGGAGCTATTTAGAGATAGACACAGAAGTATATGTGCTTGCATTTAGGATAGATGCAAACATATAGACATCAAAATACCAGTTTTATTTCTGTTGAAACTAACTATTTGAGAATGTGTCTAGGGACTGTGGGCAAGGAATAAAGTTATTTCTAAATTTGACAGATTTCCCCCACTCAATCTCTCATTACAGGGAGATGACTAAGTTCATATATATTACAGTTCATATTATATTATGTGTGTGTATATTACACACACATGTATATTACACACACACACACATATGTATATGTACAGGCCATCTCCCTGACATATATATACACACATGTACATAAATGTACAGAGAGCATATGCACTTTATTGGCAGCAAGATCCAATAGGGAGCAACGGAAAGGCCAGAGATACTCAAGTTTAGTTTCTTTTACCCAAGTTCCTGATTCTTGAAGAAGTGAAGGAGGAGTCAGGCAACTTACCCAAGAGAAGATTTCAGGAGTAGAGAATAAGTTATCTCTAGGAGGGGGTAATTTGGTTTTTGGGTTTTTTGTTTATATTTTCTATGTTTTCCAATGATCATGAACTATTTAATCAGATAAAGATTCTTAAAACATAAATTGCAATCTTAATTTTTCTTGGCCTCTTATTTTCTCACAAGTGTTAATTTGGCCAATTCACAAAATATGTATGCCTGTGTAAAATTGTAGATCTCCTGTGTGGGAATGAAAGAAGTATCTGATGGAGAAAATGAGCAAATTGCTTAAAGATATATAAAAGAGAAACATCTATATTAACTATTTACAATTACTTGGGGATAGCTTCTTGTGTGAGAAAATTATATTTTAAATGGAGTGGCTGGTGCCAAGTGACATGAGTACTAATTTTTGTTAATGATACTTTGGTAATGTGGTCAAAATGTGAAATAACTTCTTCCTTTATCTTTTTTTTCCAGTATTTTTCTACTACTTCTCAGTAAGCATGAGTTTTGTTGGAATTATTGTGAAGTTTTAGAGTTAGAATGTAATCTTTTTCCTAATTTCACAGATCATATTAAAATTTACAAGTAGTTATATTGCTTATAGAGCCACAACGAAGAGTCAGGTTTCTTGCTCTGCCAGTTAATGCAGTGTCTGTTTTAGAATACTATCATCTATCCTAGTTCACAACCTTTGAAGATCCTGTGAAAGAAGATATGTAGGGTAGTCAATATCAATGAATCTTCCAATAAGGAAAAGGAAGAAAGTTCTCATTCCCTGATTTTTCAAACCTACCTTTTACCCTTGTGTTTGATGGTTTTACTGCTCTATTACACAGCATAATTGGATTGTTTTCTCTGAAAGTGAATAATAAGGACAAAACTTTAAAAATAGAACTGTTTGAACCTAGAACTTACTTTTATTAAGAGAACTTGTCCTCTGAAAATTATCATTTGGAAATAGAAGCCAAAGTACATTTATTAAATAGCATCTTTTGCAATCAATGCCAAGGCTGTGTTGTGTCTTTGGTTGTCTTTTGGTGAATCTACAAAGGACCATCAACTTAGTGTCCTCATAAAAGACACATGTGTGTTCCACTACATTCAGTGTGAACAATATTTAAATTTAGCTTGCCAAGATATAGTGAAATAGAATTTTGCAGGGTGGTTGTTCTGTTAAAAAATGTATAAAATGGCCTAGAAAATAATCTTTTGGCTAAAGCTGTAGGAAACAGACTGCCATTGATTTGTAGAATATGTTGTTTGGTGTTTAGACAGCTGGAAAATGTTTGGTGGGAGAATTTCAAAAACCTGCTCTAATTGTAGCCTTGGGTATGATGTGGTATGGCAACTAAGAGATCACCTTACAAAGCTATGATCCACAGGCAATGTTGTCTTAGGTATTATAAATTCATATTTATATCAAAATTCCAAATATCTATTGAGATACTGTGATAGAATAAGAATACACATTTTGATCTTCTTTCCCAGCTCCTAGTCAGACCTCCTGAAACTCTTGTAAGTGCTAGTGGTAAAAGCCATAGGAGCACCTTTTATTATAATATAATTGGTTTTTGTTCCTGGCTCTTGACACAACTTCTAAAAATGTGAAAGGATAATCTTTTCCTAGTCATAACAAGCCCCATTCAACTATACTTGAATTTCTGTCAATGAAGTGACTTGACAGCCCCTAAGGGTGGGGGTCACTGGTTGTGAGGGAAACCAACACCATGATTAGAGGGTTGGAGCTTTTAGCACTTCCATCCAAACCTCCAAGGACGGGAGAGGGGCTTGAGGTTGATTTAATCATTAGTGGCCAATGATTTAACAAATCATACCTATGTAATGAATATCCTAATCCTTCATAAATATTCTAATCAAAGGAGTTTTGAGATTATCCACCTTGGTGAACACATGGAGAGCTGTAAGTCTCAATCTCCAAACTATACATACCAAGAACAAATAATGTCACACAAATCCTTTGCCATTGACATTAGCCAGAAGGCAGAGTACTATATAAACCAAAATTAGCATTTTAAGCCCCCTAACCAACTGAATGGAACCCTCTTTTTTGCTAAAGGCATTCAAAAGTTAACCTGAAAAACTAGTTCAGTCTGTGATGGGAAGGGGGGTTATAAGTGCTTCATTATACACTCCTCCCTTTACAATTCGGGCACAACTGAACAGCATTAACCTTAAAATTGACACCTTAAGGCTGACAAAACAGACTCTTTGTAGCAATAAAATACCAAATTTCAACCCGACTCTAGTATAGCATGACATGACAAATAGCAGGCCCTGGAGGAAATCAAAGTATTGTACCTCAAAATATATTTCTTCGACATATTTTGAAAAGGCCCTGCAAAACTGTCTCTTGTGGGAAAAATCTACATTCTGTAGAGAATCCCTTTCCCTTTTCGGGTCTTTTCCCTGATCTAGGAGTGATTAACTGAGAGTCTGGCACCTTTTTAAGTCTAATAAGAAACACTTACATTCTATTCTCTTTGAACCTGGAGGCTTTATCTTCGTGATAAAAATCTTGCTCTCTACAACCCCTTATCTTAACCAGACACTCCTTTCTATTAATTTCAGTTCTTAGATAATAACTTAACTCTTTCAACCAATTGACAATCAGAAAATCTTTGAATCCACCAATGACCTAGAACACCCTTACCCCTTGCTTCAAGTTGTCCTGCCTTTCCGGACCAGTCAGTGTACATCTTACATGTATTGATTGATATTGTGTGCCTCCCTATAATATATAAAACCAAGCTGTAGCTCAACCACCTTGGGCACATGTTCTCAAGACGTCTTTGGGCTGTGTCATTGGCAATGGTCCTTGGCTTTGGCTCAGAATAAATCTCTTCAAATATTTTACAGAATTTGACTTATTTTGTCAACAACTTCAAACCAAGTTATCTGTAAATAGAAAACAATAATAATGACAACAACAATACTGATTTCAAGCAGAGATGTTTCTCAAGTTCCCAGATCCCCAGGCTTTGTGGAGAGAAAAGTGGATCTGGGGGAAAGAAAATAGCATGGAAGAGATAATCAGATAACAGAGAGCCTATGAGTGAACTAAAATTGTCCCCAGAAAGAGAAAGTTTACCCTAGGAACAAAAATACTATAAATAGTACTGGAAATTCTATAAGAAAGGTGATTTTTCATATCCACCAACAATGTTTTATAGTTTTAAGCATATGCATTTTATACATTTTTTCTTAAATTTGTTTCCATGTATTTTAGTTTTTTATTTATGATAAATCAAGTACTTTAAAAAATTTTACTTTCGGGTTATCCATTGCCAGTATATAGAAATACAATTATTATTTGTAAATTGACTTTATATCATGAGAACTTACTAAATTATTATTTATGATGACTTTCATATAGATTCAGGATTTTATATGTACACAGTCATGCATTATGCCAATAAAGACAGTTTTAGTTCCTTCTTTCTGATCTGTATGTCTTTTATATACTTTTTTTTCTAATGCGCTGGCTATATCTCCAGTACAGTGTTAAAACAGAAAGAACAGACATCTTTGCCTATTCCTTATCTAAGAGCACAGTATTCAATCATTTTACCATTGATTACTATAGTAACTGTATGTTTTGTATATATCTCCTTTCTCAAATTCCCTTTTCTCCAGTTTTTAAAATCATAAATAGTATTGAATAGCATGTTCATATTTTGAGTATACATTTATGGGAAACTCAATATTATTAAGATTTTTATTCTCTAAAATTGATCTATAGATTCAGTTGATCGATAGATATCATTGATCTCTATTCAATCAGAATCAATCCAAAAAAATCTCAGCATGCTTTTTTGAAGAAAATAACAAGCTATTAATGTATATGGAAAAGCAAACAACCTAGAAGAAACAATTTTTTTAAATGAACAAGTTTGACTAGATTACTTGGTTTAAAGATTTGCTGTAAACTACAGTAATTGAGACAGTGTTATTGGTGTAAGCATGGCCATGTAGACAAACAGAACACAATCACCAGTACAGAAATAGACCCACACTTATATGGTCAATTTATTTTAGACAATGGATCCAAGATAACTCAATTAGAAGAGGCTAATCTTTTTAATAAATGGTACTTAAACTATCAAATATCCCTATAAAAAATTAACCTTAACTCTTATATTACACCACACACAAAAATTAAATTGAAATGGAACACAAATGTAAACATATAAGCTAAAACTATAAACCTTCAGCAAATACACCAGTAAATCCATTACAAAATATTGTTCATATAAGCCAAATAAGCCCATCAAGTGCAGTACTTCTTAGTTGCTGAGGAGGTGCAAATTAATGGAACTGTCTTTCCCTTTGGAGGGAGTAACTATTATAGCCATAGACCACTGTTCTCCTAGAAACTTTATTCAGGTGGCAAGTTACTATTTTTTTGTGTGTGAGGATTATCTCCTATCCTCTAGTACTCATGTGCTTCATCAAGGTATCTCATGAATTAGCTAATTTCTGCTCCCTGGGTCTGATTAATATGATTTCATTGATTTAGTAGACCAATGTAATGACAAGATGGGCAAGGTCCCTGTAAGATAGATTATGACAAAGTTAAAGAAAAGACATAGTTTCACATAGCGCTGAGGTAAAATATATACTACTATCTCTGCACAGTGAAAACAAACTAGTTTTTTGACTCGTTTGATAATTTGCATGGAGAAAACATATTTGTCAGACTAAGAGCTGCACGCCAGATTCTAGGGGCTTCTGTACTATGGGATTTAAATTTACAGTAAGTCCCTGTCATTTTCCAAGACCTGTCTATCTTCTTAAATAGGCAATTTAACAGGGATGTAAGAGGAATCAACAACTCTGTGTCTTTGAAATCTTTGATGATGGCACTAACCTCTGTAATGCCCCAGTGATACAGTAATTGCTTTTGGTTTACTATCTTGGTTGGGAGAAGAAAATTACAGGGTCTTTACCTTGGCTCTTCCTATTCTTATAGTATTAACTCTATGGTACAGGGAACCAAAGTGTGGTTTCTTCTAATTGCTCAGTATGGATATTCCAACTTATATTAATATTTAGTCACCAAGGGAAGAAAAGAGCATGGCATGTATGCAGACCTACTGGGTCTACTGTGAGACAGACTCAGGCTAATGTTCTATTACTATCTGACCTCTATAAGCCTCCACTATAACTTGTGACCCAGAATTAATCTGGGAATGTACACATTAGCAATGATCACAAATCCTGAAAAACCTGGTTATTTTTCCCCCCAGAGAATTATCACTTTAATAATTAATTGCCGTTTCCTTTATTAAAATATCTATGGAAATATTTGAGGCAGTGATGCATGATGCTTTCTTAAGTGGATCCAGCTTCCGCTTTATTAAAGAGATTTTATGCCTGTGAACTGGTTCTGGTCAAAAATTGGATGAGAGACTATAGTTTTCCATTGTAGTGACTTGAGACTGATGTCCAATCTTTATTCCTAAAGTATAACTTTAGTAGAAAGTACACCTACTTCAATTCTTGAGTCAGTAACATTTTATAATAATCTGTGTGTCAGACGTTCTTATTACCTTATTCAACCTGCCTCCCATTAGAATAAGTGCACTCACCTTTGTCTGACAGTTAAGTGTCTGTCTGTCCAGGATTCCATAATGCCTATTGTAATCAAGGAGCCTCTTTCAATGATGCCATCTCCAGCCATTATATATCTACTGATTTCAGAATATAACCATATTCAAGGATGCTGGCACTTCACTGACCAATGCATTTCCCAATGCTTTGATAAAATAGAAAGTTCTCTGGGCCCTCCTAGGGATACAATGAAGAGGTAGATTCCCTCCTTAATATTATAACAAAAGTGTTAAAGAATATAATTTTATTTAATGTAGATTAATGTTGAATTTAATGAACCAAGAAAACAGATTTATTCCAGTTTCATAAACCAGTATATCAAATTCTGAACCTTTGGGGAAAACAATGTGTATATATATAGACGTTGAGCTGAGAATTTAAAACGCTGAGCTTGTCATTCTTATTATTATGTCGGGATTTTTCCAGTGAGGTCAGAAGCCAACCCATCTGAGTCCCCTTCATCATCATTTTTCTACTAAAGTCCCCATTTAGTAGCTGCTGAGATGTTCATTCTGAAACTTGCTTTTAATGGACATTTCATTCTACTAAAAACCCTGCAATAATTTAAGTAGCTTTTTTGCCACTGCATGTTAGAAATTACAAATATCACATTTTTCACTGGAAGTCATTTATGTACCCTACACAATATCAGTCAACTGTCTCTTAAAGGAGAGTTTCAACAGCAGAAAGTCATTTAATTCAGAGTATATGTGCTCACCAAAGCATTAGAAATATTGGAGGATCAAAGATCAGGGCAAGCTGCTGCTGGCTGTAGGTTTTAGAAACCTCTATCAAGTTCTAGAAAAAAAGAGGAAGGTGTGGAACCAGTGTCTTCACTGCAGCACTGACAGTCATGATTTGCAGAGCACCTGGAGGTTAGTGAAAGACTTTCTATCTGCTGAAGCTCATAGATCTGACTGTCACTGCTGGAGGAGCAAAGTAGAGCTTTCTGCCTGTCTTTCACCTTCCAAATCTCATAACTGCTTTTTGCTATTGGATCTAACCCAGAACTAAAGAAAGTTACTTGTTTCCAGCCCTGCGATACAGGAAGATTAGAGAAAAGTTTGAGACCGTGCTAATCTGTCACTAGACAAGCTGACATAGTGGTTAAGAGAATGGGCTTTGAAGCTCTGGAGCCAGATCACCTGGATTCAGAGCCAGGTTCCTCCAGCTACTATTTCTATGACCTTTGGCAGGGTGCCCAATTTCTCTGTGCCTCAGTTGTGACAGTTTTGAACTGTAGCTAATCTCCCTACCTCAGAGATTTTTAAGAGTTAGTTCACATATACTGTATGATAATGCCTGGCATATGTAAGTATTTCTTTGCAGGAACATGGATGAAGCTGGAAACCATCATTCTCAGTAAATTAACTCAGGAACAGAAAATCAAACACCTCATGTTCTCACTCATAAGTAGGAGTTGAACGATGAGCACACATGGACCCAGGGAGGGGAATATCACACACTGGGGCCTGTCGAGGGGGTGGGTGGCAAGGGGAGGGAGAGCATTAGGACAAATACCTAATGCACACAGAGCTTAAAACCTAGATGATGGGTTGATAGGTGTAGCGACCACTATGGCACATGTATACCTATGTAACAAATCTGCACGCACTGCACATGTATCCCAGAACTTAAAGCAAAATAATAAGTAAATAAACAAATAAATAAGGACAGAAAAAAGAAATTACTACTAAAATATATGAATGTAGAAAATGGTTTTGCAAATACGCAAATAAAGTGATTAGGCATTGCATAATCTGTTTGGAACTCTTTGGTACTCAATTTTTTTTTTTATTTGAAGTATTTCTTTCCACAGGAGCCATAATTATTTAACTATTTTAGGTTTATGTTATTTTTGAGGCTAAATATACTAGCAGCTAGATTATGTTTAATCAGCATTACTTTTACATAAAGGACACTCATCTGAAAGCTCAAGGTAGTATAGAAAGTCATTATATTTTACTTTTTCATGAAGGCCAAGGAAAAATACCACAGCTCTTTTTACTCTTCTTGGTAGGATCACAGTTTTGTTAAATGTCCATAAATAATTAAGATGCCTCTAAAGATTTGCTCCATAACCGTAAAGTAATAAAACAAAATCTTCCAATTTGAATTTCTCTGGAAACACTGATTGCAACTTAATCAATTAAACTTTTCACAAACTGACTTTATAATTTCATAATGTTTTAAATTCATTCAAGAGTAGGCATACTGTAATAGATTATATATAAAAAAAATGGTCATGATTCTTCATTCTTTCCCATATCTCTGTCCTTTCCAGTGTGAAATTGTAGCTTCTTCCATAAAGACATGAAATCTTCCTGATCCCTTTAATCTGGGCTGCACCTGTGACTTTTTTTTTTTTTCCTGACAAAAAGTGTTGGTACTCCAGTTGAGGCTTTGTGATTCTTTCTTGCTCCTCTGCCTTTATCATGAGAATATGCACAAGCTGGCCTGTTAGAGGATGAGACTTGTGGAACCACATGGAGCAGAGCTGACTCAGACCAGTTGTCTCAATCAAAGCCCCAGATGTGTGAGAGAGGCCAGGTGAAATTAGCAAAGCCAGCCCATAGCGAAGGGGGACAGCCCCTCCACATCTGTGGGTATTTCTCATCAGGTGGGACCAGAGACTGAGAAAAGAAATAAGACCCGGAGACAAAGTATAGAGAAAGAAAAGTGGGCCCAGGGGACCGGCGCTCAGCATAAAGAGGACCTGTATTTATTGATTATCATTTTCACTATCTCAGGAAGAGGAATGTGGTAGGAGAGCAGGGTGATAGTGGGGAGAAGGTCAGCAAGAAAACATGTGAGCAAAGGAAACTGTGTCACAAATAAGTTCAAGGGAAGGTACTATTCCTGGATGTGCCTGTAGGTCAGATTTATGTTTCTCTCCACCCAAACATCTCAGTGGAGTAAAGAATAATAAAGCAACATTGCTGCCAACATGTCTCGCCTCCTGCCACAGGGCGGTGTTTCTCCTATCTCAGAATTGAACAAATGTACCATCAGGTTTTATACCGAGACATTCAGTTCCCAGGGAAAGGCAGAAGACAGTGGCCTTCCTCTATCTCAACTGCAAGAGGCTTTCCTCTTTTACTAATCCACCTCAGATGTGGAGAAGCCTTGGACAATACCCAGCTTTCCAGGGCAGAGGTCCCTGTGGCTTTCCACAGTGCATTGTGCCCCTGGTTTATCAAGACTAGAGAATGGTGATGACTTTTACCAAGCATACTGCCTGTAAGCATTGTGTTAACAAGGCACATCCTGCATGGCCCTAGATCCCTTAAACCTTGATTCCATACAACACATGTTTTTGATTCCATACAACACAAGATTGGGGCAAAGTTACAGATTAACAGCATATCAGGGCAAAGCAATTGCTCAGGATGCAGGTCAAAATGGAGTTCCTTATGTCTTCCCCTTCTACATAGACACAGTAACAGTCTGATCTCTCTTTCTTTTCCTTACACTATAGCTGACCAATGATGCATAGATGAGCCCAACCAAGCCCACTTCATATTAGCAGAATTTCCAGGAGACTTTTGAGGAAACAACAACAACAACAACAAACACTGTACGTCTTGAAAGTTGTGTAGTTGGTTGTAATTATTGCAGCAACAGGTAACTGTACATACACAGCGACATGATTACAAATTGAGCAGCAAGTATATTTAAATTCAAAAAGCATTTTTTGTTTAGCAATATTAGAAAAGTAGCAGTTTCATCTCTTTGATGCTTTCTCAAAATATACAATATAATGCTTTCAAAAACATTAATTTAGGGAAAATTTAGAGCATCTGCATTCATAACCAAAAGTGTGTTTATATTTGTTATTCTACCAAGACTCAAAGCCTAAAGAATTTATTCGTTGGCAAAATGAATTTTGTATGGCAAAATTTATGGTAAAACATACAAGTCAGAAGCAATTATTCTTTCCTTGCATTTTGCATTCTACACTAACTTGCTGCCTATGTTGAAGCAAACAAGGTAATCTGAAGAAATAAGTGGTTTCTCTTTAATAATGTGCAGCAGAGAAGTCAACTCTAAAGAAATGATTTTGAAGTGATTAAGAGGGAAAAGCTTTATAAGTATTTTAAGGGCATTGAGTTACTCTGAGGATAAGTAGGATAAATGTTAAGAGTGGAAAGCAGAGCAAGGTTTCAAGCATTCAGCAGGCAAGCTTTCAAAACATAATATTAGTTGGCATAAATAAAAATAAAAGTTATTTTCAGTGTTGCTTGAGAAAAGCAGAAGTGTTTATTCTCAGTCAGCCCACTTTAACTCAGTACTAGGTGAAGTTTTCCAGCTGGGGCATATGGAGCATAGAAATGACTTATAAAAAGAGGGGGTTCAAGATAGTTCAAGAAAATTTAATCCTTTACCTATAATGTATTAGCCATTCTCCTAGGTGCTGAGAACAGAGTTGGCCAAAGAAAATGATTGTAAATTTGTGTGAAGTGCAGAATAATAGTATATGCAAGACATGAGAAACAAAATTTGTCTACGTGATTAGAGAATGATTCACAGAGGAGAAAACAATGACTGGGTCTCAATTTATGTTTATAGTTTGCCATTTAAGAAAAAAAGATGACAGTAATAAAAAGGAACAGTATAAACAAAGGCATAGGGATGTGAATGAGTGAGTCACAATGGGAAATTCCACCCACCAGGAGCATGGATAACCCGAGACGGAAGAGGATGGAGGTAAAATATGATAGTACTGATGGTATATTAGTTATTTTTTTCTGCAAATGAATTAGTGCAAAACTTACTTGCTTAAAAACAACAATATTCATCTCACAGTTTCTGTGGGTCAGGAGCTGAGCATGGCTCACCTGGGCCCTCTGGCTCAGGATCTCTCAGGTTGCCGTCAAGGCTGCTGCCAGCCTCATCTGGAGGGACAGTGTGGGGAGGATCCACTCCCATGCTCACTGGTCATCAGCAGGATCCAGCTTTTGTGGGCTGTTGGCCTGAGGCCACCCTCAGTTTCCTGTCACCCTCCATTGGCAGTTCTCAACTTCTCAGCTTGTAAGCAAGCATGGAGAGCCAGAGAAAGAGTGTGACAAGATGGATGTCAATCTTTTGTTACCTAATCTCAGACCTGACTTCTGTCACTTTTGCCATATTTTCTCCATTAAAAGCAAGCTACTAGATCCAGCCCACTCTTAAGGAAGTGGGAGGGAGGATAATGCAAGGACAGCAGAAGGGAGAGATCACTGGGAGCCTTTTAGAAGCAGCCCCCCAAAGATGATAAAAGTAATTCCATCATCATGAGTGACAGTACTAGGAAAAGAGGTGGGTGACAGGGATACATGAAATTGATGAGACAGACAGTTGGTAAATTATAGGGAACATTTTAGTGTTCTACCGAAATGACCAGAGAGCCTGCATAGGTGGGATACATTGATCCCTTTGCATTGGGCTAAAAAATGCTAACACTCATCACCTACGACATCTAGGGAAAGAAGAGTTTTGAGTGCCCACATGGTGGAGACTTGTTTCCTACTTCTTCTACACAGGCAAAATGCTGCTGAGGGATGCTTGCAGCCTAACCTGACTGCCAAGTATGAAAAGAGGAAAGAGGAGGTGAAAGACAGAGCACAATATCAATGCATCCAAGGTGTCCAGTGGCCAGAGAGAGAAATCTGCAATAAAACAACCAGCACTGGTGGCTCAGAGAAAAAAAAACTTATTACGAAGGCAATTTTCATAAAAATAATATCAAGAATATTTTAAAAGATAATTTAGAGGCTTAAAAAACTTCATTAAAATTATTTTTGAATCAAATCATTCCATGGGCAAGTGGAAAGAGACGACATTAACATTGAGAACTGAATCAGAAACCTGAAACATCAAGTTAAAGAATCAGGTCTCTGAAAAAAATCAGAGACCAAAAGGAATGTGGTGGAAATAATGAATGCAAACATGTAAATAATCTTAATTCTTAAAAAAGAAAAAAGTATCAAGAAATTACAGGCAATCATTAAATACATGAGAGAAATAAGTTCTTGGCCTCAAAAAGACTTTCTTCTCCAACAGATTGAAAGGAAAATGAAATTCTAATGTTAATGTTTTAAAGAAACTCCTGATCATATGTTAGTATAATTATCGAATTCTGAGAATAAAACAATTTATCCTTTAGTAAATTATACAAATTGACCCAAGTAGATACACATTTTCTTCTAGCACACTCTCTTTCAGCCAAAGTGGTCTATTTGCTATTCATTAAACTCAGTGCACCATCATTCCTAGTCCCATTTTCTTCTAGTAGGAGGAGCCTTACCCCAACTACACATTTGGACTGCACAGTTGGAATTGGAGAGCAAAAGAGAGCACTGTAATAATTACATCAAGACTAGAAGCCAGGTATAGAACTATCCCAGGCAAATCTGGTCCTGTGGTTCACCCAACCCAGATCTTCAGAAGTCTCATCTTTGCGATGTACTTAGGACTTTGCTTAAGTGTCAGCTTATCCACTTTCCTGACTATCCCCTAGTGAATTAATGAACTATTCACGCAAGCCCCTTTATCGTACTTGATATTTTGCCTCATATATTACATATTTATTTATTATATCTCTCCAAACTGTGTTAGTTAATTTGTGCTACTACAACAAAATACCATAGACTGGGTAATTTGTAAAGAACAGAAATTTATTTTCCCATAGTTCCAGAGCTTTGGAAGTCCAATATCAAGGAACTGGCAGGTTTGATTGTCTGGTGAGGCCTGCTCTCTGCTTCCAAGATGGCGCCTTGTTGCTGCATCCTCTGGAGAGGAGGAGTGTTGTATCCTTACAAGGTGGAAGGCATAAGGGCAAGAGGGCCAAACACCTACTGAAGGCTCTTTCATAAGGATTTTAATTCCAATAATGAAGAAGGATCCCTCATGGTCTAATTATCTCTTAAGAGCCCCACCTCTTAATATCATCTCATTGGCCATTAAGTTTTAACACCTGAGTTTTCGAAGAAATACATCCAAACCATAACATGTTGCCCCTGGTCATCCAAAATTTATATCCCTCTTAGATGAAAAATACATTCAGTCCATTCCCATAGCCCCCAAAGTCTTAACTATTTTCAGTATCAACTTAAAAGTCTAAAGTCCAAAGTCTCATTTAAATATTTCTCAATCAGATATGGGTGAGACTCAAAGGTATATATCATCTGGAGGCAAACTGCCCTTTAACTGTGAATCTGTGAAATTAAAAAAGTTATGTGCTTCCAAAATACAGCGATGGAATGGGCACAAGATAGCTGTTTCTGTTCCAAAAGGGAGAAACAGGAAAGAAGAATGAGGTAACTGGTTTTAAGTAAGTCTAAAATCCAACAGGGCAAACAACACTCCACCTTAAGCCTTGAGAATAATCTTTGATTCCATGTCTCACATTCCAGGCACACTGGGCCAAGGGTTAGGTCCCCAACTCCAGGAGACTACAACCCCATGGTTTTACTGAGTGTACCCCAAGCAGCAGCCCTCACGGGTTGAAATTGGGTGCCTACAACTCTCCCAGACTGGCATTCCACACTGCTGGCTGTGCAAATCTAGGCTCTCTGAGGTGACTCTGCCCCCATGGCTCCACTAAACATTGTTCTAGTGGGAGCTCTCTGCAGTGGCCCCAACCCCACAGCTCTGCTGGGCTTTGCCAGGTTGGGGCCTTATTCAGCACATGAGCAACAGTCCTCTGCCTGGGCCCCGAGCCTCTCTGAGGGACATCCTTTGAAATCTTGGTGGAGGTGAAGTCATGCCACCACAGGTCAAGCACTCTGTAAGCCTGTTGAATTAGCATCATGTGGATGGATTCGTCTGTTTATAACATCATGGTTTACAGATTATGCCTTGCAGAGCAGTGGCCTGAGTTCTACCTGGCCCACTTTAGCCACAGCTGAAGTGGTCAGTGAGCACTGTACCAGAATGTGGAAAGAAGGACTTACAGCAACCCTGGGTGGAAAGCCCTGAGGCCCCACAGCCACCCTGGGCCCCTCTCTTGCAGCTGTTCTGTTCTCAAGGCCTAGCACTCTGTGCGTTTGATGGGCACTGCAGCCTCTAAGATGTCTTCAGTGTCATGCTCCCATTGTCTTAATGACTAACATCTGCTTCCTTCTAGTCATAATAATCTTATCAAATGATCTCTTGGGTATACCGTTGGTTTTCTTTCCTAAGAGGTTTTTAAAATTCTGTACATGGCCAGGCTGAGCATTTTTTCAAATCTTTACATTTTGCTTTTAACTATAAATTCCTTCTTCAGTTTTTTTCTCTCTTCTCACATTTTACCATAAGCAGGAGAATCCATGTAGCACCCTGAATACTTTGCTCATAGAGATTTCTTCGACAAAATATCCTAGTTCATTGCTTTTAAGTTCTGCCTCCTACAAAGTCCTAGGACATAGACACTATTCAGACAAATTATTTTTCACTTTATAATGAGGACGGCCTTTTGTACAGTTTCCAATACCTTGTTTCTTACTTCCATCTGAGACTTCATTAGAATAGTCTTCGCTAACCATGTTTTTATCAGCATTCTGTTCACAACCACTTTAAGTAATCTTTGGGAAGAATGAACCTTTCCCTATAGCTCTTTTTTTCTTCTGAGCCCTCATCAGAATCACCCTTAAGACTCCATTCATGGCAATGCAGGCTTTTTTCAACATTTACTTCAAAAGTGTTCCAGCCTGTACCCATTACCCAATTCCAAATCTACTTCACCATATTTGGTATCTGTTATAGCAACATCCACTTCTTCGGTACTGATTACTGTGTTAGTCAATTTTTATGACTATAACAAAATATCACAGACTGGGTAATTTTTAAAGAACATAAATTTATTTCCTCGCACTTCTGAAGGCTGAGAACTCCAAGATCAAGATGTGGGCAGGTTTAGTTGTCTGGTGAGGGCTGTTCTCTGCTTCCAAGATGGCACCTTGTTGCTGTATCCTCTAAAAGGAGAAGTGCTATGTCCTAAGATGCCAGAACGCACATGGGCAAGAGGCCCAAACACTGAGTAAAGCCATTTTGATAAAAGACCTATCCCATTCATGAGAAAAGAGCCCTCATGCTCTAATCACTTCTTAAAGGCCCTACAATAATACTTAATAATATCATGTTGCCCATTAAATTTCAACACCTGAATTCTGGAGGAGACATGCCCAAGCCATAGCACCACTTCTATGAGAGCAGGGCCCTCTGTTTAGTTTACTACTATATCTATCCCTGTGCCTAGAACAGACAGTGGCATGTCATAGGCATTCAGCAAATACTTTTGAATGAACCAATTTTTGAATTAATGAATGAATAAATGAATGAAGTAGAAAAATTAAATATATCAATTGCCATAGAAAAAAATTGGAAGGGTATTAGCAGATGGATTCAGCTGAGACAGCATAGGATAGCGGTTCTATGCTAGAGAATAGAACTTAATAATGCTTAAGTTCTAGAATATGACTGCCTGAGGTTCTTGTCTTAGTGTTTTTTTTTTATGTTATCTTTTTTTTCTTTTCCTGTATGTCTCTAGACACATATGGTTTGATTTCTTTATTTCCGGGTTTCTTCATTTGTGAAATTAGGATGTTAATTATAACTTTTGACATATAAGAAACATCAAAAAGATTAAATGTCTTCATAAGAGTGAAGCATGTAGATCAGTGACTGGTGTGTAAGTATTCTAATATTCTTTTGATTTTTTTAAGAAGAGATCATACCAACACTACTTAAGCTATTCCGATGAGGAAAAGATAAGACTAGCATAACAGTAATGCTAAGCCTTATAAAGACTGACTAAATCTCACTTTTAACTAGAGAAATAGCATTTATGACTACAGATTTTTAAAAGGCAAAGTATTAGCAATCTGGAAATTAGCTGTGTGTCAAAAGAACACTGGAGTATTACCTATGAAAGAATATCTTATGAATGCAAAGGTAGTCAATAGTTAATTATCAAATTATATCATTATGTAAACACAACATAGCATTTTAAAAACTGTAATTATACCGTCACATTCTAAAAAGGCATTTCAAATAATTCAGCAGTCTTTCCTGATTAAAGTGTTAAATAAAATATAAATTTTAAAAACTTTTAAGTATAATACAGAGTCTTCACCAAAGTCCAACCAGAAAGATTCTAAAAAGTGAACTTTTAAAGCCGTTTTTATTAAAATAGGAATCAGACAGGGATGCCTATGATCACTACGGGTGTTGTTATTACAATTAGTCAACATGAAAGTTTTAAAACATTTGCAATAAGACAAGACAATAAACAGCATTGACAAAAGATATAGTAAAGTCAAAACCTTTTCCATAGATTAGAAAAAATATTTAATGTACAGAATATTTCTACAAGTTAATAAATAAATGATAATTAGTAACAGAATTATTAGAAATATGAATAGGAAATTCACAGTAAAGTAAATGTAAATGGCAAATAAACATATGAAAACTGGTTCAATCTAGTAATAAGGAAATGTAAATTGTTTTAAAAGTTATAGAATACTTCTATATCAGATTGGTAAATATAAAAATATTGATCATACAAACTGTTAATAATAGCCAACATTTATAATCAAGTACTGATTTATGCTAGGGACTGTTCTCATGTTCTATGTATATTAAGTCATATATTTTTTATAACATGTATATGACTAAGACTAATATTAGTCTAATATTTCAATACTGGTATTATTAGTACTATTTTACACCCAATTAAACCAAGGAATATAGCGATTTAGTAATTTACTCAAGGTCTCACGGGTGAAAAGTTGCAGAGCTATAATTGATCCCTAGCAGATTGACTCTAGAGACTGCTCCTTTAATCACTACACTAAATTTTCTCATTGCTATCAGCAATATAGGTAAAGTGCCCCTCTCATATATAGCTCATTGAAATAAGAATTATTATGGTTTTTATAGAGTAACCCACAATATTTATTGAAATTAGAACTTTAGCCTTTGACCCCTCACTTCACTTCTAGGTTTGACAATATTTATTTGTGAATAAGCATTCCAATAGGATAAGCATAAGCAAATTCAGGGAGGTAGAGGAACACAAGGTTTTTAAAGGAAAAATGAGGAGGGTCACATAAATTTTTTTGAAAAAATTACCCTTGGCTACAAGTATCAATAATAAGGGTGGCATCAGTCCAAAGCTAGACAGGCAGTTGCTGGGCAGATATCCTCATGGAAGTATCGTGTGTGTGTGTGTGTGTGTGTGAGGCTGTGGTGGCCTTTGTGCAAGATTGTGTTTTTATGCAGAGTGTTTTGTGATAGTTATTTTATCAGACACACATGCGTGGGAACCCTCCCTTCATGGCCTTCCCCAGCTCCATTTGTCAGGGTTTTCAAAATAAGTGGCTCCATTTTGATTCTCACAGCTTTCACACACTTTATAGGAAACAAAAGTACAGGGATGTAAAGATGTGTACAAGATTGTTTATTGCAGCATGTAGTACAAATGGATGCATAGCAACAGGTTTAATGATTGAAAAACCTGTTGTATACTTGTAATGAACTTTGTGGTTGTTTTTATAATATCCATTCCCATTTTCTTAGGAACAAATTTATTTTGACAATGTTTCAGCCTTCACCCTCATGCCAATAGTTCATGCTCTTTGAGAGAGAGAGAAACAGTTGACTGCATTTCTAGTTTTAAAAGTAGTACATGTGATTGAGGCTTTATCACTGTTAGCAAATTATCAAAAGCAAATAATGCTGAACATTGAGAAAAAACGTAATTCTGGACATCATCTTCAGAAATTATGATTCAATAGCTCTAGAGTTACTTCTCCAAGAATCTATGTTTTCCTTTTTTGTTAACCAAGCTGTCCAGGTGTTTCTCATGCAGACGTGTTTAAAAACAAGCATGAATATCATAAATGTAAATGCTGTATGGTAAGTATCACCTAGCAGAGACTATGGATTCATGGAGGAGAGTATAATTAATTACTAAGATCAGAGGTAGAGGCGAGAGTTGACACTTTCTTGATTTTTGAATATTAAGTGAGATTTTGTTTTTGTGAGGATCATGTTTAACCCCCTAAAGAGAAGATAGTACAGCGTGGATTCCTGGAAGATGGTGGGGTATAAAGCATGTGAAATCTTTCTCCTTAACTAGACAATAATTTCACTGGCACAATCTGCCTGATGTAACTGTTTTGGAGCTCTAAAGTGTATCGAAGGCTTGCAGTTGAAGACTTGGATGATAACTTGCAGTTAATTTCAGTAAATTTCAGCTCTTGGCACAAAACCATCCATCCCCCACCTCTCAGCCACATGACAATTAGATCTGAACGTGTCCCTAGAATAGCTTGAACATAGCTTGAAGAAGCCTGGGTGCCCAAAAAGGACCCTTTATTTCATATACTGGGGATCTATGCCCTGATTGTTACTTCTGATTTGCAGATGCACAAAGAGGCTAAAGCCACAGTTGTTTTACCTCCTCCCACTGTTGAAAGCCCTTCCCCTTCTGGCTGAAGTGACTTCCAGGGATATGAAAGGGCCAATGACTTCCCCTTCACCTTAATTTTTCTTTTTTTCCACTTTGTGAGCCAGAAATTGAAGACTAGCTCATTGAAAAGAAACCACATACACAAGAAAATTAGAAAGTCACCACTCATGCTCAGGGGAAGGCACTGGCTCAGCAAAGACCAGAGAGAAGACATTAAGTTTGCCTTTCTGGCTTATCCTTGGCACAGAGATAGATAGCCTACAACAACCAAGAACCAACAAAAAAAGCAGCAAATCCTGGTGAAGAGGAAGGATCCAGTTTCCAGAGTTGCTATATCATTTGATTAACATGTCTAGTTTTCACCAGAAATCATAAAGCATATTTAAAAACCAGTAAAATATGGCTCATTCAAAGGAAAAACCACACAAACTGCCCCTGACAAAGAACTGATAGTGGATCTATGAGACACAGACTTTAAACAACTGTCTCAAAGATGCTGAAAGAACCAAAGCAAGACACTAAGAATGCCAAGAAATAATGTATGAAAAAAACAGAAACATAAATGAAGAGATAGAAAACCTAAAAAGAAAGAAAAAAAGAAATTTTGAGCAGACAAAGAAAATAACTGAAATGAAACAGTCACTAGAGGGATTCAGGAGTAAATTTGATGAAGCAGAAAAATCAGCTAACCTGAATATAGGACCATGGAAATTATTGTCTGAGAAACAAATAAAAAAGATTGAAATAAAACACCATCAAGCAGATCAACATATACATTATGAAAATCTCAGAGGGGAAGAGAAGAAGAGAATATTTGAAGAAATAATGACTGAAAACTTTTCAATACAATGAAAGATATGGAAATAAACATCTGAGAAGCTCAATAGATTCTAAGTAGAATAAACTCAAAGATACTCAAAGTGAGATACATTATGATCAAAGTATCAAAATCCCAAAACAGGTAATGTTGAAAGCAGCTTTAGAGAAGTGACTTACCACATGAAAAAGATCTCAATACTATTACCAGTAAATTTCTCATCAGAAACCTTGGAGCATTTCCCCTATGGATAAGGGTGACTAATGTGTAGGAAAAAATAGCAAAATGGCAGCAGTAGGTCCCTACTTATCAGTAATTGCTTTTAATGTAAATTAATTAAACTCTCCAATCAAAAGGCAGAGATCAGAAAAAGAGAGTTTTTAAAATGATTCAACTATATGCTGTCTACCAGAGACTCACTTTAGATCCAGAGGCAGTGGACTGATATATTCAAACTTCTCAAAGAACAGACAGAGAAACAACCTGTCAACCAAGAACTGTATAACTGATTTAGTTGTATATTTTGAAATAACTAAAAAAGAATAATTGGATTGTTTGTAACATTAGGAATAAATGCTTTAGGGAATGAATACCCCATCTTTTCATGATGTGATTATTACATATTGTATGCCTGTATCAAAATATCTCATGTACCCCATAAGCATATATAACTACAATGTACTAACAAAATTAAAAATATTCTATAGCTGGCAAAACTATATTTCAAAAGCTTATCACTAGAACTGCCCTGCAAGAAATGCTAAAGGGAGCCCTGCAGGTTGAAATTAAAGAATACTACATAATAAGACATAAAGATCTCAATAAAAGTGAATACATGTGCAATTATAAAAGCTAGTGTTGTGATAACTTTGATGTATGATTCCAGTTTTTGTTCTCTACTCTATTTAAGAGACTCATACATTTAAAAAATTATTAGTGTCAAAGTTAGTGTTATTATAACTATAGTTTGTAAATGAACATTTTGTTTTCTACGTAATGTTAGAGATGAATACATTAAAATGTATTAGTTTGTTTCTTAAAACACAGTGTGTAAAGATATAATTTTGTAACATCAGCAACTAAAAAGGCAGTGCTGAAGTTGTTAAAGGTGCAGAATTTTTATGTTATTAAAGTGAAATGGTATAAATTCAAACTGGTGTAACAACTTTAGGATGTTACATGTAATCCCCATGGTAAATACAGAAGAATAACTAAAGAGTATACACTAAAGGAAAGAGAAATGAATAGAAATATTTCACTACAAAAAAAAATTAGCTAAACAGAAAAAAAATGGTAATGCAGAATATGAGGAAGAAAACAGCTGTAAGGCATAGAGTGGTTCCCCGTAGGCAGGGTTTCACTTTCTGTGGTTTCAGTTTCCCATAGTGACCTGCAATTCAAAAACGTTAATCAGTACTCTTGTGCTTTTGAACCAGAATTAAGTAAAATAAGGGTTACTTGAACATAAGTACTGTAATACTATGACAATTAAGCTGCTAACCAAGATGGTTATTAGGTGACTAATGACAATCCAGGTAAAGATTTCATCCTGCTACTCAGAATGACATGCAATTTAAAACTTATGAATTGTTTATGTTTGGACTTTTCCAATTGTGTCATAATGCCTACATAATTCACCTCATAAATCTCATCACATAGGGATTTTGTCATCTCACTTCATCACAAGAAGGGTGAGGACAATACAATAAATATTTTGAGGAAGAAACACCACGTTCATGTAATTTTTATTATAGTATATAGCTATAATTCCTCCATTTAATTATTACTGTATTTTGTTAATCTCCTTCTGTGCCTAATTTATAAATTAAACTTTACCTTAGGTGATTATGTGTAGGAAAAACCATAGTGTATATAGAGTTTAGTACTATCCATGATTTCAGGCATCCACTTTGGGTCTGGGAACACATCCCCTATGGGTAAGGGGGGACTACTATATAGAAAACAAAATCAAAATGACAGAAGTAAGACCCTACTACTTATCAGTAATTGCTTTAATGTAAATGAATTAAACCTTCCCATCAAAAGATAGAGATTGGCAAAATAGATGAAAAAAACATGATCCAACTATATGCTGTCTACAAGAGACTCACTTTAGAGCCCAAGAAACAAATAAGTTGAAAGGTTGAAAATGGATATTCTATGCAAACAGTAATAAAAATTCAGAAGAATGGCTATACTAATACCAGACAACATAGACTTTAAATTTGAAAAGATTATGAGACAAACAAGGGTATTACATATTAATAAAAGATTCAATATGGCAAAGAGATAATTATAAATATGTTTATTTTTTGTGATGATTAATACTGAGTGTCAATTTGATTGGATTGAAGAATACAAAGTATTGATCCTGGGTATGTCTGTGAGGGTGTTGCCAACAAAGATTAACATTTGAGTCAGTGGGCTGGGAAAGGCAGACCCACACTTAATCTGGTGGGTGCAATTTAATCAGCTGCCAGTGAATATAAAGCAGGTAGAAAAACAGGAAAAGGCAAGACTAACCTGGCTACATCTTTTTACCATGCTGGAAGCTTCCTGCTCTCAAACAACGGACTCCAAGTTCTTCAGTTTTGGAAGTCAAACTTGCTCTCCTTCGTCTTTAGCCTGGAGACCGCCCATTGTAGGACCTTGTGATTGTGTGAGTTAATACTTAATAAGCTCCATTCCATTAGTTCTGTCCCTCTAGAGAACCTTGACTAATACACATTTAATAGCAGATTACTAAAATATATGAAGTAAGAAATGACAGAACTAAAGGGAGAAATAACAGTTTTACAATAATATTCAGAGACTTCTATACTCAACTCTCAATAATGGAAATACACAGTTCTACAATAATATTCAGAGACTTCTATATCCTCTCTCAGTAATGGATAGAAACACCAGACAGAATTATAACTAATTAAATAGTGAACTTGAACCCATAATAAACTCACTATATCTAACATATATATACAGAACATTCTACCCAACAACAACAGGATACACATTCTTCTCAGATGCATGTAGGACATAAGTCAATCACAAAATAACAAATACTGTATTATTCCACTTATATGAGGTACGTTGAGTAGTCAAAATTATGGAGATGGAAAGCATAATGGAAATTGCCACTGGCTAGGAGGAGAAAGGATTGGGGAGTAATTGTTTAATGAATATAACGTTTCAGCTTTGCAAAACAAAAAGGGTTTTAGAGATGAATGGTGGTGATGGTTGCACAACAATATGAATGTACTTAATATCCCCAAACTGTACACCTAAAATAGTTAAGTTATTCAAAATAATAAAAAGTAAATCAATCTCTCTCTCACTCTCTCTCACACACACATACAGAAGGAAGACAGCACAAGCCAAAACAAGAAGGAATGAAGCACTTTCTATATTTGGGAAATAACAAAGGACAAGTGAGGCTAGACAGCATAAGTAGTGGAGATAAGTCTAGAAAGTTAGCTAAATGTCAAATCTAGAAAAATAATTGATGCTATGTTATGGAGTTTTTTTTCCATTATAATTTAAAGCAAATACATTTTTGGATTAAAAAAATAAAGTGACCTTATTTCGTTCTATGGCTTGGGAAAAAATAATATGGAAATATAGATTGGAGAAGAAAGAGAATTGAATAAGATATTTTCTATTTTTGGTATTTTGAGAAAAACTAATAATTTCACCTATATTATATATAAATTGTTATATTCTAACAAAAGGTGATTTTTATATACTAATTTATATCTCATTTTAATAATATTGAGTATAAACCATTTCTCTAACAAGCATGTACCCCCAAACTGAATATTAAGAGAATACAGGACTTTGGAGTGCACAAGAAAGACATCATGATTTGATGTGAAAATAAGCCATTGGTTTGACCGCCAGCAAATGACCTTAGCAAGTATAGATTCAGTGGAAAACACAGGCAGAAACCAAATTGCTGTGTGTGGAAGCATAAATGGTGGTTGAAGGGCTAAAGACAGCATCATTTTTCTTCAGGATGAGTAAGAGTGACTGCTAGAGCAGGAGGCCAGCTTGAGGGTAACCAGATCATTTTAGCACAAATACAACCTAATGTACCAAGTCCTGAGAGAGCAAGCAAATTCATGCAACAGTCATCCAGCAAGAATGTCCCTCATCACTCCTTTGGTGCTGCACGTTCACAGTATATCTGTGATGTGATCATGAAAAGTAATTAAAGAAACAGTCTGCACTGTCAGCAATGCATAACATTTAAGTGTTTATTCAATGTTCTGCCTTTAGTGATCAGCGTTTTCAAGAAAGAGTAAAATATTGTTATTTTTTCTAGAAAGCAATAAATCATCTAAATTAATTTTATCTTATTTTCCTCCAAATGAGAACATGTGCTGAGGTACATAGGATGAAACAGTCTTTAAAAAATCTTTTGCTGGGCCGGGCGCGGTGGCTCAAGCCTGTAATCCCAGCACTTTGGGAGGCCGAGACAGGCGGATCAAGAGGTCAGGAGATCGAGATCATCCTGGCTAACACGGTGAAACCCCGTCTCTACTAAAAAAATACAAAAAAAAAAAAAAAAAAAAACTAGCCGGGCGAGGTGGTGGGCACCTGTAGTTCCAGCTACTCAGGAGGCTGAGGCAGGAGAATGGCGGGAACCCGGGAGGCGGAGCTTGCAGTGAGCTGAGATCTGGCCACTGCACTCCAGCCTGGGCGACAGAGTGAGACTCCGTCTCAAAAAATAAATAAATAAATAAATAAAAAATAAAATATTTTGTTTATGTTCATAGATTTCCGTTTTCTACCTCTATATTCATCCTCATATTCAGCCTATTTTAAAACACTTCTTTCCCGAGTTCCATTCTTCCTGCTTTCCCTGATGTAACCCTGTACATTACACTGGATACATTGGGGTTTTTTGCTGTCTGGCATAAACTTACTACAAGAAAATTTTGTTTCTACATATTTTATAAAAGTAATAAAACCGGCCGGGCGCGGTGGCTCAAGCCTGTAATCCCAGCGCTTTGGGAGGCTGAGACGGGCGGATCACGAGGTCAGAAGATCGAGACCATCCTGGCTAACATGGTGAAACCCCGTCTCTACTAAAAAATACAAAAAACTAGCCGGGTGAGGTGGCGGGCGCCTGTAGTCCCAGCTACTCGGGAGGCTGAGGCAGGAGAATGGCGTAAACCCGGGAGGCGGAGCTTGCAGTGAGCTGAGATCCGGCCACTGCACTCCAGCCCGGGCGACAGAACGAGACTCCGTCTCAAAAAAAAAAAAAAAAAAAAAAAAAAAAAAAAAAAAAAAAAAAAGTAATAAAACCACCCCTATCATCTCTTTTAGGGGCTGTGGTGTGCAAGGAAAATGACAAATTAACTGCCAAATCTAATGAAAGGTTGATTAAATATGAAGAGAAGAAAAATTCAACCATCCTCATACACTGACAACTGAGGTTTCTTGCTTTTCTTTCCAAATGCCCTTCCAGTGAGGGGAAGACAAAATTAATATATCATCCACGATTTCAGTCTGGCAGAAAATGAACCTCTTTTACAAACAGGTTGATTATTAGTTAGCATTCCTAAAAGGTTGTTCATTTTGCTCATCTTTAACACTGAAATTGAAATTGCTACAGATCTTGACAGACACCCACTGAAAGTCTTCACTCCTTAAATACGACCTTCATCAGAAACTATCAAATCTTTTAGCACAGATTTGTCCTGATTTTTAAGGCATACTTCTCATGGGGCTTTAATTTTCACTTGATTCTATTTGACCATTTTTTTGGTGTTAATTCCTTCACACATTTTAGCTATTAGAAAACCAGTATGAAGCGATGTGTTTTTGAAAAAAATAGATTTGCCTCAACAAATTTTTACTCAGATAAAGAAAGTGCAAATTAGATTCAGTTTGCAATTTTAAAGTAGAGATTTGAAAGGTCATTTATGTTGTATGCATGTGTGTAGTGGTTGTGTGGTGGTGTCATTTCCTTTTTTTATTTGCCTTAACCATTCTTAAATAAAAATAAGTGCAATATACTAGAAATAAAAGGTATCCTCTCAATTGGTGTGTTATTTCTTAATGTTTGTTCCATAGTAGATGCCATGGGTTATCAGCCATAATTATGGATTAAGATTCATCTTTTGCATATAGACACCTTATTATTCCAGCCATATTTGTTGAAAAAATTGGATTAGAAATTATAATGTAGGCCGGGCGCGGTGGCTCAAGCCTGTAATCCCAGCACTTTGGGAGGCCGAGACGGGCAGATCAGGTCAGGACATCGAGACCATCCTGGCTAACACCGTGAAACCCCGTCTCTACTAAAGAATACAAAAAACTAGCCGGGCGACAAGGCGGGCACCTGTAGTCCCAGCTACTTGGGAGGCGGAGGCAGGAGAATGGCGTAAACCTGGGAGGCGGAGCTTGCAGTGAGCTGAGATCCGGCCACCGCACTCCAGGCTGGGTGACAGAGCCAGACTCCGTCTCAAAAAAAAAAAAAAAAAAAAAGAAATTATAATGTAGCAACAAAATTGCTGCCATGACATGAGAAAGTAAATTAACTGCATATATAAGAATGTCTTCTAAAATCAAACTTTCAAAGATGGTGTCTCTGAAAGAAATCAAGAGAAAGGGTTGAGGAAAGAGAGTGACGTATGTACTAAAGGGATCAATGAATGAGTGAGAGTAGATAGCCACAAAAAACAGATTAGCATGAAGCTTTGTCTTGTGGCATGAATTTCAAAAGATCTGGTGCTTTTTGAAAGAGGACAGAAGACTCCCCAAATTGATCTGTAGAATATTATAATTTCTATCAAAATGCACATAAGGTTTTTTGTGGACATAGGCAAGTTCCTCCTAAACTTTGTGTAGAAAAGCACAGGACTGGAATAGCTAAAACAACCTTGAAAAATGAGAATAAAGTAGAAGGAATTACTATACCTGCTATTAACGCTTATTACATGGATACATTGATTAAAAAAAAAAAAAAAAGCAATGTGGTATTGGTGAAGAAATTGACACACAGATCAATGAAAGAGAATAGAAAAAGCAGAACTTCACCCATACAAACATACCCAAATTTTTGACAAAAATGTAAAAGAAGTTGCAAAGTCTCAGGATACAAAATTAATGTGCAAAAATCACAAGCATTCTTATACACCAGTAACAGACAAACAGAGAGCCAAATCATGAATGAACTTCCATTCACAATTGCTTCAAAGAGAATAAAATATCTAGGAATCCAACTTACAAGGGATGTAAAGGACCTCTTCAAGGAGAACTACAAACCACTGCTCAGTGAAATAAAAGAGGACACTAACAAATGGAAGAACATACCATGCTCATGGATAGGAATAATCAATATTGTGAAAATGGCCATACTGCCCAAGGTTATTTATAGATTCAATGCCATCCCCATCAAGCTACCAATAAGTTTCTTCACAGAATTGGAAAAAACGGCTTTAAAGTTCATACGGAACCAAAAAAGAGCCCGCATTGCCAAGACAATCCTAGGTCATAAGAACAAAGCTGGACGCATCACGCTACCTGACTTCAAACTATACTACAAGGCTACAGTAACCAAAACAGCATGCTACTGGTACCAAAACAGAGATATAGACCAATGGAACAGAACAGAGTCCTCAGAAATAATGCCACACATCTACAGCCATCTGATCTTTGACAAACCTGAGAGAAACAAGAAATGGGGAAAGCATTCCCTATTTAATAAATGGTGCTGGGAAAACTGGCCATAAGTAGAAAGCTGAAACTGGATCCTTTCCTTACTCCTCATACGAAAATTAATTCAAGATGGATTAGAGACTTAATGTTAGACCTAATACCATAAAAACCCTAGAAGAAAACCTAGGTAGTACCATTCAGGACATAGGCATGGGCAAGGACTTCATGTCTAAAACACCAAAAGCAACGGCAGCAAAAGCCAAAATTGACAAATGGGATCTAATTAAACTAAAGAGCTTCTGCACAGCAAAAGAAACTACCATCAGAGTGAACAGGCCACCTACAGAATGGGAGAAAATTTTTGCAATCTACTCATCTGACAAAGGGCTAATATCCAGAATCTACAAAGAACTCAAACAAATATACAAGAAAAAAACAAACAACCCCATCAAAAAGTGGGCAAAGGATATGAACAGACATTTCTCAAAAGAAGACATTCATACAGCCAACAGACACATGAAAAAATGCTCATCATCACTGGCCATCAGAGAGATGCAAATCAAAACCACAATGAGATATCATCTCACACCAGTTAGAACGGCAATCATTAAAAAGTCAGGAAACAACAGGTGTTGGAGAGGATGTGGAGAAATAGGAACACTTTTACACTGTTGGTGGGATTGTAAACTAGATCAACCATTATGGAAAACAGTATGGCGATTCCTCAAGGATCTAGAACTAGATGTACCATATGACCCAGCCATCCCACTACTGGGTATATACCCAAAGGATTATAAATCATGCTGCTATAAAGACATATGCACATGTATGATTATTGCGGCACTATTCACAATAGCAAAGACTTGGAATCAACCCAAATGTCCATCTGTGACAGACTGGATTAAGAAAATGTGGCACATATACACCATGGAATATTATGCAGCCATAGAAAAGGATGAGTTTGCGTCCTTTGTAGGGACATGGATGCAGGTGGAAACCATCATTCTTAGCAAACTATCACAAGAACAGAAAACCAAACACCGCATGTTCTTACTCATAGGTGGGAACTGAACAATGAGATCACTTGGACTCGGGAAGGGGAACATCACACATCGGGGCCTATCATGGGGAGGGGGGAGGGGGCAGGGATTGCATTGGGAGTTATACCTGATATAAATGACGAATTGATGGGTGCTGACGAGTTGATGGGTGCAGCACACCAACATGGCACAAGTATACATATGTAAGAAACCTGCACGTTGTGCACATGTACCCTAGAACTTAAAGTATAATAAAAAATAAATAAATAAATAAATAAAAACTAATAATAATAATAAATGTTCTATCAGGTATTATAGAATACTAGATTTCCCTACATTTTAGTTTTCTAGATAATTAAAGTTTTCCCTACATAGAATAAATAATTTCCAAAAGGATTACCTACTTACCACATATTTTTCTAAAGTACGTTCCATGTATTTTGTTCTTCCTACATAGGGCAAACTTACAGAATTTATAGTTACACTAATAATTCAGTGTCAACACTTGCATTATCAAATACTGTTTTTGTGGCTATATTATTGTCTTTAGAAAATGTGTGAAATTGATGTTCCCTACATGAAATTTTCCAAGACTTTGTGCCTTTTTAAATATATTAGTGTTTTATAGTTTTCCTATCTCTTCCTTCACCCAGGCTTTTATATGGTCCTTTTCTAGTTCTATAGTGATTCTGTCTTTGTCAGTTTTTCCTCTCTCAATTCTAATCTATTGTGGCCAGCTCATAAGGTAACCAAACTAATTAGAATAATGAGTTTAATAAAATTGGTCTGTGAGTAATGCCTTAAAATATTGACTTTATAGTAAAAGCTTCACTGTAGTCTTTTAATTACTGGAGACTTTTCCTTGTTTTCGTCCTGCTTCTGGATTCTTGAATTGAAATTGTTCTTTGAAGTTTTACGTTTAAGCTGCACTTTCACATCTAGAAGAAAAATCATATCTATAAATTACACCCAAGTCCAGGGTGATAAAGCCTTAATCTGAAAGAGACCACCATACTTCTGAGATGTATCTAATAAATGTTTAGTTTTTCAGAAGATTGTGCAGAATATACAACCCCCAAAATACACAAGTGGGAAATGTGTTTTCAAATTATCTCACTTGTTGGTTGTTGGTGTTATTTAATGAACTACAATATACCCTTCAGATTAGGCTCAAATAACTTGCCTTCTTGGGAGCAATTTCTGACCTTTCAGATAGAGCTGACAGATTCTTCCTTTATATTCTTCCTACACCATGAATTTTTCTCTACCTTAATCCCATTATATACATATTTGTTTACATACATATCTTGCTTTTTAGATTGAAAGTTTCCATATGACAAATAGAATAACTTAAAGAATATCTAAGCCAAGCACAGTGCCAACATAAAGTAAGAGCTCAATGAATGTGCATTGAATAGATGGTTATTCCCTTTAGGAATTATGGAAACAACATGATATTTTATGAAATCTATGGGATTAAAGAAATAGCTCTAACATACTGTGTTATGTGATGAAGGTCACAAAGATGAGTAAGATATTAACCCTTACTGTCAAAAACTAGACATATGTAAAAAGAGATAAAATGGTATACAAATAACTGCGGAGCTATATTAGTTGGGATAGGCCAAGATATGCTCTAGTTCAAGTTGGTTCAACCTGTTGCCCATGGGCTGCATGAGGCCCAGGATAGCTTTGCATATGATCCAACACAAATTTGTAAACTTTCCAAAAATATTATGATTTTTTTTGTGATGTTTTTCTTTTTTAGTTTATTAGCTATCATTAGTGTTAGTGTAGTTTTATGTGTGGCCTAAGACAATTCTTCTTCAGATGTGGCCCAGGGAGGTCAAAAGATTGGACACCTCTGCTCTAGTGAGTAATGAGTAAACCCTCAAATCTTAGTGGCTCACAACAATAGAATTTTCTTTCTGCTTCATCCAAGTCGGAGGTGGGCTAGAAACTTTACTCACTCCTCTCCAAACCATGACACAGGGATCTTGGCTTCTTCTGTCACGTATCTGGACCAACTCTGAGTCTTTGCCTCCAAGAAATAGATGGGAGAGACAGAGGGAAGTGGGAAATTACACAATGCCTTTCCGTGAGGATCCAGTTTGGCATAGACATGTGGCACTTCTTGTCACATTTATTTGGCCGGAACTTGCCCTATTACTCTGTATTGATTCAAGGGACTCAGAAATATATTCTTCCTGTCTGCCTAGGAGGAGAAAAACAAATGGTCTGATTAGCACTGTGGTATGCAGCATATAGTATTGCCTCTAGCTCAGTTTCCAAGTATAAGTACAAAGTCAATATGTACAGGCAACTTATAAAGGAACAATTTACTTATATAGTACTTTCATTTATTTCTTATCGTTATACTCCAAGATGTTTTCCTGATGTGTCACTAAATTACAAGTATAAAAACCTCTCTTCAGACAACAAAGCATACAATCACATGCATCTTAGCACTACTGAGCTTTTATTTCGTTCACCTCCTGATAAATTGCTGTTTGTAAATATTGTGTTAATGTCTGTTGAGACCAGCACAATGGATCTGGTAAAAAAGTGATTCAATTAAGAGACAAAGAATGAAGTTTACCGTTTCATTATTTTACCTTTTTGGTGACACCAATAGAACCATGTATTTGGTCATTCTTGCATTGCTATAAAGGAATACTCAACACTGGGTAATTTATAAAGAAAAGAGGTTTAATTGACTCAGGGTTCTGCAGGCTGTACAAGCATTGCACTGGGATCTCCTCGGCTTCCAGGGAGGCCTTGCGGAGTTTTTACTCATGGTGTAAGGCAAAGCTAGAGCAGGCATATCACATGGTGCCACCAGGAGCAAGAGAGAGGGGGAGGAGGTGCCACAGCTTTTGAACAGCTCAATCTCATGTGAACTCACTATTGTGAGGAAAGCACTAAGCTATGAAGAATCCGCCCTGATGACCCCAACACCGCCCATCAGTCTCCACCTCCAACACCAGGAATTACATTTCAACATGATATTTCAAAGGAACATCCAAAGTATATCAAACCATTTCTTAAAAAAAACTTAGCATTTTGCTACTTTACTATGGTTTAGTGGTATAATTCTTTATGCTACTATCCCTAGAGAACAGACATATGTGCTGTGTATTTGTAACACAGACACAGAAACACACAAGGGGCCCATGCCCACACACATACACAAATATCAGTGGTCTTAGCATTGACCTAATGTCTGAATTTGTACCTTCAGACATATGGGAATATTTTCATCTCTAAAAATCATTTTGCACATTAATGTTTACATTATAGCTTCATATTTGATATAAAAATTCTGACATCTGACTTAATATGTGGTTATTATACTGCTGCTCAGTGAATGTATTTTCAACATTCAAACATTTTGTCCTTCAAATTATTAATCATTTTTCATTCTAAATATAACTATAAGAAGTCCAAGGAAAACATTATAGAGTAAAAGTACATATGATTCAGTCTCCATATTTTACAAATGAAGAAATGGCTTACTACTGGCTAAGACAAGAACTCAAGAACTGTAAAGAAAACTGTATAGGTTGTGAATTCAGACACACCTGGATTCAAATTTTGGCTCTGTTGCTTAATTTCTGTGTGAATATGTATAAGCTACTTAATTTTCCTAACTTTCAGTCTTTTTATTTATAAAATAGGTAATATAGTACATGAATTTCACTGTTGTTGTGATAATTAGATGACATTAGATAATTAGATGAAAGAAATGAGATAATTAGATGAAGGAAGAAGAAATAATGTAGCTGTATAAAATTCTTGTTATCAGCAGCAAATTTCTGACTCTCTGATAATAATAATCGGATATTCTTATACTACTGCTACTAGTGCTATTACCAGATTCTTTCTAAATTCTTTGAGGACTTATCAGAGCATCCTCAAACTAAAATAGAATTTTAAAGTGTACTTCTTTTCTATAATTCGAATACTATTATTAACAGGTTGAGTTTTGGCTAATAGTTTCCCTGTTAATATAATTTCTTGAATTTGACAAGTATAACAAAATATGTTATCTGAACACAGTGGTAATAACATAATAATTGAACACATCACAGAGCAGAGAATTAAAATGATGTAGACTTTGGAAATTTCTTTTGTTGTTAGAAATGACTGATGAATAAATGGCAAGAAAAAGATGATTTATTGTAGGGCTGTTATCTTTTTAAATCATTTTGGTAGAAAGTATAGGAAGTATCTGTCTATGCATTTTCCATCTGCATGAGTTTGTATTGAGAGAAATCATTCTATTTTTTTTGTCAATGATAGTGTCTCATTGCTAAAACACCCACTTGAAAACTGTTTTCAAAAACTAGATTTCACTTTAAAGAAAAAATAAAAATCTACACTATTTCCACTTACTTACATTTTAAATAAAATTATGTTAAGAAACAAAATAAATATGTTTGCCAAAATCTATCTGTCTTTGTTCTTCACATCACTTTATTTTATTTTAACAAATTTACTGAGGTAATTCACATACCATACAATTCTCCTATTTATGCATAATAAGATACACCTATGCCTATCCAATCTAAGAATCCAAAGAAAAATCAAAATAAGCATATCGATATTGAATATCAACTCTGTAAAAATGATTAGAATAGACTAAAATAGGTGCTGGGGTGACACAAATATTTATATGTTTTTCCCCTTAAGATATTAACTTTCAAATTAGAAGAATTGGACACAGGTACATTAATCAAATATTTAAATAAAGTATTAAAATATGTTACATACAATAGAAGAGATACTATAACATACTCAATGACTAATAACAAAATAGAGGTCATAAAATAAAAGTGATTTAGAAATTTCAAGGAAGAATATATATTTTATACTATATTAGTTAATAAAAATTACCTAGATGAGACAAAATTCAAGTTGTGAGTTCAGAGAATGCCAGAAGAGAAGAGTTTTCCTGGGTAAAGGGAAGGAAGGGGTCAAAACAGCAACAAAAGCAAAGGCGTAGAAAACTAGAAGACCCCCTCAAGGAACAAGGTGTGAAAAATAATCAGCTGGAACAGAATGTTGCCCTTGAGGAGAATTACAACGTATTCTCCAACTGGGACTTGTGGGTAAAGTTGTTAGCCAGAAGATATACCTAAGCCCATCCAATCTAAGAATCCAAAGAAAAATCAAAATAAACATATCGATATTGAATATCAACTCTGTAAAATAGGTTAGAGTAGACTAGAAAGGTGCTCCAAAAAGCCACAGGATATGCAGCATAGCTTATCATATGGAAATATCATATTTCTGTAGGACTAATTAATTGAAGATGTGATTTTTGTTTTTGAAAACTCATATAAATTGGAATTTTATGTCACTTTTCAAGTGTTTCAGCTACTCTCTTTAAAAGTCATGAGTATGGGTTTATTCTCCTTAATCACTTCAGTTTTTTAGTGGAAAAAGCTAACTATCAAGAATTGAAAAAGACAAGAATTATGAGATCAATTGGGTTCTGTTGGTGGAAAAACTTGAATGTCAGATTAAAGAGCTTGGACTTTGTGTTAGGAGTAAGGAGCCTTAGAAGAACGCTAAACTGTGGTAAAATATATAAAAAATATCTTTTAAGAAATTACTATGGCAACTTAATATACAGGATATATGAATGAAGAAATATTATAGGCTGAAACCAGCTTAGAATATGCAAACACAAATGATTTATTAAGGCAGTTGCATCATTTTAAGAGCCAATTCTATTATTTGATTTATAAAAATTGTTTAAGGTCTGTTACACTTTGAATGTATCTCATAGAATTTATATGTTGGAAACTTAATCTCCAATGTGACAGCATTGGCAGGAGGAGCCAAATGGGAGGTGTTTAGGTCTTGAGGGCAGGATATAAAGGGCTCTCAAAAAAGGATTTGCTCTCTTGTGCCCTTTGACCTCCTGCCATGTGATGACGCAGGAAGAAGGCCCTTACCAGTTGCCAATGCCTTGATCTTGGACTTTCTAGCCTCCAGAACTCTGAGGGAATACATTTCTATTTATTTATAAATTACTCGGTTTCAGGCATATTGTTATAGCAGCACAAACGAATTAAGCCAAGGCCCCTTGTCATTGACTAATTCTTGAAGATTAGAGGGCTCACTTCGTTGGAGCCCACAATTGCTAATTTAAGGTCTAATAATTGTATATCATCAAAGAAAAATCTGTGAAGGCAATCACCTTTCCTTTATGGAAATAAAAAAGACACTAAATTACTTATTATGCCATATCATTTTATAGCTGAACTAATAGAAAATATTACCCATTAAAGATTTGTGTTGTCTTTATCAGAAAAAAACATGTCTTCCAAATACATTTTATCAAAAATTATTTAAGAAATACATCTCATTTATGTAAGACATTAAAGTGGGTCTAATCCCAAGCTATTATAAATAGCAAGTGTTGATTTCCTCCTCTGTCCTCCAAGAAACATAACCGGCAGATTTCTGAAACTGCCCTAAAAAAATCAGTGATTATTTCAAAAGGTGGTAACAGTGTTTGAATATTAGCATTCTTGGTGGAATATTTAATGAGCAGTTTAGCCGTAGTTCCCTAGCAGAATGAAGAGGTCCAAAAATTGTGAAAAACATATGGAGGCAAATGGCAAAGTTCACATCCCCTCCCCAGTTGGATCTCAGCTACATCCATGTGATCCCTCAGCCATATTTAGGTCTTTCGATTTCTGCAGATGAAAGAACATTCCTTCACAAGAAATAGAGAAGCTACCATTATAATAAAAGCTCTTAGGGTGCCCCATCAGATGTAAGCTCTCCTTGATGATGACATCAATTATCATCCTGTTATTTTTGGCATTTATTCATTTTCTCTCAGGTATGAGACTTTGCTTCATGATAAGTAGGAGGGCCTCAATTTCTTTAAGCTGCCAGAACAACCATGTTCCAATTATCAATTTTTTCACAAATGCTTACAAGATAATGTATGGTGAAGTTCCTGGTTAAGAATGTGAAATGTTTTTGTACATTTCTGAAGAATGGCAAACTATCTAGCTTAAATAACCCGTGCCTAATTTCCACTAATATTGTTCAAGAGTCAAAAACCTCATAAACCCCAAGAATATATAGCTGGGGGCAGAATAAAGGTGGGCTCAGAATGCCTAGAGCCAGTTATGTCCCACGTTAGAAAGGACTCAGAACTAACTTCTTCCCCTGGTACTTTCCTTATGCTTCTCTTAATGAAGTCTTTCCAGAAGATATAGGTTTCATTAACTACTGGAAATCAATTCTTCCTTCAAAATGGTTGAAGGCATTAAACCAGAAGTGACTATTAATATCAAAGGAATATTTAAGTTACAGAATAATTAATATGAAATATACATTAATATGCATTAATATGAAGTATACACTCATAGGGTATTGTTAGGTGTCACAGGAAATTGAGAAACCTGTTATCTTTGCACAGCCCAAATATTTAAGAATTAACTCTAGAAACATATGTACATAAAGAATTGTAAACAACTGTATGACAAATTTTCTATCAAATTTATAAAATGCAGGAAGTAATGACAATCTAAGTGGTATAATGTATATTTAATATTTTCTAGGATTGAATGTATGCTTGATATATTTACAAACTTCAACTTGATTTTCAATGTAATATATACACTTTGAGAAGTAAATTTATGTGTTCATAAAGCAAGGAAAAAGCAGCCCATAAAAATGAAGTGTCACCTTTCATTTGAATAGGGATTTTTAAATGAATAATTTACAATATATAGAGTTACAAAACATGAAAAATATTTCAAATGGTATAAAATATATGTGAATATTTATATGGTCCCAGAAAGAATGTCTTAGAAGAAATACAAAGGAAATAACATATTTTACTACAAAAATATGAACATTTTAAAACCCAAAACACAGTACAAATTAATGGCATATTGCTAGCTGGAAATTTCTATGCACTCTGGAATAACTATGAAGCAAGACCAACATTCTAGGAGAAAATTACCAATATTCATTAAGAGCAGAAAAATGATCATTTTTAAAGTCCATTAATTCTCAGTCTAAGAGTATTCTAGAGAGTACTAATAAATGCAAGGAAAGATAAAACATCAAAATATTACCTTAATACAAAAAGGAGTGGAAATTTTATAATTGTCTAACACCAGGTTATAGGTTAAATTAATTGTGCTACATCTTAAACAGATCAAGAGTCACCACTGAAAAATCTTTCTTGAAAAGAGCATATCGTGCTATGAACTTTGAAGAGACTATTTATTTATATGAATGAATACAATATAACCTTAAATGACATCAGGAAAAAAAAAACTAATTTTTCAGTACAATTCCAATTTCAAACCCTTAAATATAATGAGTGTCACGTGCTTGACTATTCCTAGATACTCTTGCCTTTGGGGTTTACCTTCCTAATAATTATGTGACAGGATGTTATAACACTATGGAACTATTCCGGTTTTAGTTTCAGCTGAATCCTCAAGACTATTATTGAGACCACCATGTAGAAATTGTAAACGGGAGTTATTAACCCTTATTAGGAACACTTATCCTCAGCCTGGGGAAAAAAAAATGATCCAGGATTAGAGAGAACAGTTTGTTGATGTGTGGTGAGTCCTACACACTTGTAAGATGGAGGAAGTGTGCTTGCCCTTCAAATCGTGCTTTAGGATAGGGGATTAAAAGAGATGTGCAAAAAGTTTAATATATGAGCCTAATACTTTGGAGAACACAGTGAACTTGGGTCTGCCTCACAGACACACCTGAGACATCTGAAGTGGAAGGACCTGGTTGGCTGGTTTCTGACAGCAGAGGGAAGGAGAGTTGGTGTCACTCGCCAACTGACACTCCTAGAGTGTTTCTGGACAAAAGATGAATTAGTTTTAATGGTGAAGCTAGGGGTGAGTGACACATGTCAGATTTCTCATGGCCAAGGAAAGAGCCAGCAGCAGCCAGAGATAAACTTCCCCGCATGAAGAGAAAGTTTGTTAAGAGATTCATAGCAATAAGTTGGTGTCTCCGAAGAGCCCATAATAACACTCAGAAAAGTAAGGGTCAGGTTAAAACTCTGTCTAGTCCAAGGAACACCTCATGACAACCCTAAAAAGAGAAGTAGGACTTTCCCTGCCTCTTTCTGCCACTCTAAACTTGCTCACCCACAATCCTGGTGAGGATGGGAGCTGAGAATGACAAGCTGGAGATGAAGATATTGCAGAGTGAGCTGGGAAAGAGAAAAGAAGTCAACGAGGCATCCTTATTGGAAATTTTACATTTTGTTTATTATTAGGCTGAACAAATTAATTACTATACCATTTTTATTATTAGAAATCAATTAGAAAAGTAGTACGATTTATTCCGTCCAAATTTCATCCAAAGGAAAGGGAGAAATTTAGCTTCAAATATTAGAATTAAAAGGTTAGCAGCATACAAATATCACAAGTCACTCTTGATCAATGCAGCTATTATATGCAAATAAAGTTGTCCCTATTTCTTGTATTTTAGAGAATTCAATATCCACCTATCTCCCCCATGACAGTGTGCCCAGGATTTTCCTGAATATAGATGATTTTTTTCTGTTCCTGCCTCATCACTTATAGCTGCTTATTTATCTCTGCCCTACAGTAATTCAAACATTACAAGTCCTCTACCTTGATATTTGAAAAATATCTCTCCAAAAGGAGTTATATTTAATAGACTCCTGCTCACAACTTGGGGTTATAGACAGGGTTGGGGAGTACTTTTTTGTATAGTATAAAAGTTAGTATAAAATCAAATATAAGGCACACTAGATTTTAGAAATTCCTTGGCCATATTCACCTCATTGAACTTCATTCTGGTTAGTTTTCAACCCTCAAGTTGCCCATTTCCCGGCTATGTTGCTGACCTTCACAATCCTAGGAGATCATCTTATAAGTTTGCCAACTTTTCCAGTATTAATTGTGGCGCTTGTATCAGGTTACTTAGCATCTTCCTGTCTTTCTTTCCTTTTCCCTTAAATTGGGTTACTATTAGTAGCTACCTCACAGGATTTCTGGGAAAATTAAATGGGCTGACATGTATAAAGCAGTTAGCTTAGTGCCTGGTACACAGTTTATGTTTCACAAGGTACTCGACTTGCATTTTGTTTATTCTACTCATCATAAGTATGCCCTAGAGGGTAAGGTAGAATGGGAGTGGTTTCCTTCTTACATGAAAAGAACTCTTCACAATGTTTTCCTACGTGAAACAGTTCTCACTCCCAATACAATGAGTTACTTTCTTGAAAATAATATTATATTCCTCTCCAGGACTTGTATGTTAAAAAATAAAGTCAAAATAATTGTATGAAATAGACTAAAATATTGTATATGTGTATTTCTGGATATAAAGTTGTGAAAGTTTATTTTTATGCATATTATATTTTATACATTAAATCTGAATTTATTTTCTAAAAACAGAGATCTTACTTATTATCACCATGAATTACTAACAATTTCATGAATATAGGCAATCAATAAACTTAATCAAAGAAGGTCTGGGACATTGAAAGTGGTGCCGTAGGACCCTTCTTCCTGCATTAGATGCTTACTTCTGGCCCAGAGCAAGTAATGAGGTCTCCAAGGAGGGTTTTTACAGTGTTATATACCACAGCACAGTGAGTGTTCAGTCTATAAAATATCTCCATTTTTTTTTTTTTTTTTTTTTTTTTAGGCGGAGTCTCGCTCTGTCACCCGGACTGGAGTGCAGTGGCCAGATCTCAGCTCACTGCAAGCTCCGACTCCCGGGTTTACGCCATTCTCCTGCCTCAGCCTCCCGAGTAGTTGGGACTACAGGCGCCCGCCACCTCGCCCGGCTAGTTTTTGTATTTTTAGTAGAGACAGGGTTTCACCGTGTTAGCCAGGATGGTCTCGATCTCCTAAAATATCTCCATTTTATACACCAGTTTGTATGACAGTTTTCAGGGAGTCATGCCTCATAAATTCATATATTCTGTATTTATTTATAAGCAATACTTATTCAGGGATATCCTACTAAAGAATTAAATAAAGAAGGCTTATTCTAGTAAATATCATTAGTCTACCTTGTGGTTCAATTATTATGTTCACAAGAACATTCATTTCAATCATTAGTCTTCTTTTTATTTCCCCTGGGTGCAATCTCCTGGTATTGGGGGAGAAATGTATTTCTGGCCAGTTGCTTTAACAGCTTCAACCAATTCACTGTCTGAACTCAGTTAATATCTTCTTGCCACACATTTCTCTAATCATTATTATTTGTCTTACTATCTTTTAACAAAGAAAGCATCTAATACCTTAAAAAAACAAACCCAAAAGAAGTGTAGGAAATAGACTAAAATATTACATATGTGTATTTCTGGATATAAGGTTATGAAAGTTTATTTTATGAATATCATATTTCATAGATCTTGTTCAAATCAACAAGATTTCAACTACCTAATAGGGACTAGGAATAAAATATATTCATAGTGAAAATATTTATTTAAATGTCTTTTGATACATTTATTCCACTTAATTAGTGTTTATCTTCAATTGCACATTTTATATGATTGGATGGAGACACTTAATTGAACAATGCAGTATTTATAAGGTCAAATTCACTTTCTTCTCTGGACAATCCATTTTAACATGTTTTTAATCAATGGGAGGATTCAATCCAACCTCTCATAGCATTTCCTTATCCTTGGAAGCATCGTTTGCATAAGTCTAGCTTTCACTTACTTCTATCAATAAATTACAAACCCTCTAATACACCATGTAGCTATGACAGAGAGATTGATATAGGGTTTGACACACCATACATTAGTAAACCTTACAGTGTCAATCAAGGCATTGTGTCTCTTGTATGCTTTAGATTACAGATTACTAAGAAGTCAATATTCCTTTTTCAGACCAAAGAAGTCCAAGGATTTTCTTTCAATATTGACCATTAGTTAGCACCCAGATCGGAGAGAGATGTCCAACGGTGTTATTCTTGAACTTATTTATTTTGCATAACTGAAACTTTATTCTAATTGAAGAACTCCCATTTTTGCCTCCTTTTAACTTTTGGTAACTACCATTCTATTTTCTGCTTCTAAGAGTTTTTCATACCTCATATGAGTGGAATCATGTAGTATTTGTCATTCTGTTACCGGTTTATTTCACTTAGTGGTAATGTCTTGCACATTCATCCATGCTGTGAGAAGTAGTAGTATTTCCACAGACATTTTTAAATGATTTTGTCTGTTGACTGACTTCGGGGTGCAGTTTCTTATCTCATTAGCCCTTCAGTGCATGGCCTGAGAACTCAGTGCCTGCTCACTTCAAGAAGCAGATAATAATCCTGGAAATCTAACTAAAGAATCTGTCTCATTCCAAATCTCTTCTGAGTCAACAACTAGTTATTTCTGGTAGTTATGTACATGGCACACTTGAATTCTTCTTTAAATTCCCACAGAAATGATTTTGTTGTTGTTTTGTTTTGTTTTGTTTTGTTTTTAACGTGTTCCCATTCCCTTGACAACAGCAACAAGGCCATTGGCTGTAAGTGAATAATCTCTGAACTGCTTTCATCTCTGTCCAATGTTCAGGTGTGTCCTTATCTTCTTCCATTAAGCTTTCCCCATCCGCAGGGTGTACTGTTGTTGTTTTCCAAACAAGTGACATAATCCAGAAACTCTCATCAGTGAACCAGACAACTTACTTTGCTTCAATGGAAAGCAATTCATGAGACACAGAACATGCAGCAATGAAGCTGGAAAAGTCTGCTGAGGGCTTTATTTGATTGGCTCTATAGTCAGTGAAGCTACCTGCTTGATATGGTTTGACTGTGTCCTCACCCAAATCTCATCTTGAGTTGTAGTTTCTATAGTCCCCACGAGTTGTGGGAGGTGCCCAGTGGGAGATAATTGAATCACAGGGGCCGTTATCCCCATGCAGTTGCTCTCATGATAGGGCGTTCTCATGAGATCTGATGGTTTTATAAGGGGCCTTTCCTTTTTTGCTCAGCACTTCTCCTTGCTGCTGCCATGAGAAGAAAGACGAGTTTGCTTCCCTTTTTGCCATGACTGTAAGTTTCCTGAGGTCTTCTCAGCCATGCTGAACTGTCAGTCAATTAAACCTCTTTCCCTTATAAATTGCCAAGTCTCAAATATGTCTTTATTAGCAGTGTGAGAACAAACTAATACACTGCTCCTGTATGCGGTGATTCCCTTCTGTGACCTTGCCCACTTCCCAAAGTATGGATTTTAACATCCCATTTCTAATTTCTGAGTGAACTTTGGCTGTGCTGTTTGACCCCTATATGAATGTTTCTGACATCATCCAAGACAAATAAGGAGAACAGGAGACAGAAACTCTCCAAAGTAGCACATCTTTCATTATCTGTGCCAGAAACATTAAATTGATTGTGTCTTTCTGATCATCAAATAGACAACTTTGGGTTGGTCACACATATCATGCCTGGAGCATGAGGAGAAATATGACACTTGTGAGTGAGTAGATAGGGAAATTACCTCTCTCAGGAGAGGGTTGCTATGCTTCTACTTTTACCAGTTATACAGATTAATTATTATACAACATGAAAATACCTGCTTATAGAAGTTTTCAGCCACTGGGGATTGACCTTCAACTTACATTGCTCTATAATCAGTGAGATTTCCTAGACAGTTGAAGAAACCCTGCAAATAATGATTTACCTAGCTTCTGCTGGTATTTTTATGTACAACATTTGAAAATTTGCACAGAATATCCTTGGGATTTAGTAGTCACCTGATCTTATCCTCCAGTTATTTGTGTATTTTTTAAGTAATCAGTGGCCTTGTTTATGCTGCTTTGTGAAGAAGTGGGACATCATTCCAAGTAGTCATGGAAACACAAGTAGGTCTTCCAAGACGGGAAAGAAAAGTCTCACAACAAAGAACAGCAGAATTTGGAATTTTTTTTCTTAGGATTTGGTAATTATAAGCAGTACATAGATTTTATTGTTCTTTGCTTGAAGGGAACTTAAAGGTCGTACTTTATCAGCACCACTAGTACTAGCCAGGGAATAGAAATTGTTCTATCTTCCCCTCTTCCAGCCACCCTTTATCAATCCACTTAGCCATTTCCCTCATATCTAAATGTACTTCCTCCACATTCCATTGCATCAAAGATTTGCTGTGTCCTATCATAAATGGGTAGGGTTCAACTTGTAATTAGAGCTTCACTATATTTTTTGCATACTTTTTATCGCTAAAACTGACCCAACACATTAAGATTTATGAGATTAAAGCATAGTTCTTCTTGCACTGCCAATCTATACTCACACAAAGTCTCAGACTGGCAAAGAAACATGGTTCAAAAGCTTTACCAGTTCTGAAATATACTAATAATTTCAAGAATTCCAGCAACCAAGAGGCTCAGACAACCCTGGGGTGTTATCCACGAGTCAACCAGTTCCCTGGCACTTTCCATGTTTGCGATGTAGTCTCCGGTTCAAATAGAAGATGAGGCCTCCTGGTGGAGTTTTGCTTGGTTGCCTCACACAGCAGGAGGAATATTTAGTCTATAAAATATTGCCATATTATACCTTAGTTTAAGGGACATTTTCTAGGGATGCCAGCATTATAAATCCTTAGGTTCTTAATTTATTAATGTTTTCTACAGGCAATCCTTTACCAAGGACGTTCTGTTAAGAACTTTTCATAAAGACTTTTCTAGAAATATGAATAGACCATTTGCCCATAGGTTCAGTTATCATGTTGACAAGGAGATAATATTGGGTCACTTGCCCTCTTCTTTTCTCCCAGGGTCAGAAATGAATAGCCAGTCAGCAGCTTTAACTCCTTCCTGTTGAAAAAAGTGTGCATAAATATAAAATTCATTGAATTTTTAAAAACTGAATATATTCTTGTAACCAGCACCCAAATCAAGAAATATCCCTATTCCAGCTGCCCAGAAGCCTCCCCTCATGCTTGTTTCCTGTAACTATGTCACTACTACGATTCAGGGGCAAGTAATCACCATTATATAATTTTATAATTAAAAATGTGTTATTTTAAATTGTTGATTGGTACCCTATAAGAATTCACATGTAGATAATCACATATACTTACATGTAGATAGTAATCTCTTAAATTATAGAATAGGGTCTAACTTCTGTCTGTTATGTGAAAATATGAAGCTTTCTAAGCATGTGGCTTTCAAAAGTTTTCGTAGGATTTGGCTAATGTAAATAATGCATAGATCCCGTTGTTCTTTGTTTCTATTAATTATTTGAGTACAACATGAATATATTTGTTCTGTAAAAAGATTCAAACAATAAAAAGTAGTAAAATGTAAAAGGTTTTTCATCACCTTACAACACAATCTAGTCCTGAACCCAGAAGTCACCACTACTAATAGATACTTTTCTATTAAAGTTTTGCTTTTCACATGAACATGTTATAGAACACTGTCTAATAATTAGACTCTTCCTATTGATTAGAATGGCTTTATTTTGTTATAGCACAGAGGTTGCCGTAAAGCCTCTGAAGTCAGACTGTCTGACTTTAAATCTTGACCTTACTACTTCCCTGCTGATGATCTTGGGCCAGTTACTTGCTTTTGCCCCAGTTTCTTCACCTAAAAATGGGAATAGTGATAATCATAGTATTTTCTCCTAGTATTAAGTGAATTCATAGGGATAAACTTTATAACAGAAACTGGCAGACTTCAAGCGTTAGATATATTTTGCCATTATTAAGATGTTATCACATTACACATTTGATTATTAATATTGCTATAATTCATTTAAATTTTTGTCTGTTTATGACCAAATATGTTGTTTCTAAACTTTTCCTATAACAAAGTCACAATGAATATAATACTTTCACCACTTTTTACTCATGGATGTATTTATTTCAATAAATTATATTTGTAGAAATGAAAAGGTCAAGTGGAACATAATGCACATTTTAATTTGACTGGCATTCCTAAATTCACTTTTTTTTTCTTTTTTTCGTTTTTAATTATACTTTAAGTTCCAGGGTACATGTGCACAACGTGCAGGTTTCTTACATATGTATACTTGTGCCATGTTGGTGTGCTGCACCCATCAACTCGTCAGCACCCATCAACTCATCATTTACATCAGGTACAACTCCCAATGCAATCCCTCCCCCCTCCTCTCTCCCCATAATAGGCCCTGGTGTGTGATGTTCCCCTTCCAGAGTCCAAGTGATCTCATTGTTCAATTCCTACCTATGAGTGAGAACATACGGTGTTTGGTTTCCTGTTCTTGAGATAGTTTGCTGAGAATGATGGTTTCCAGCTGCATCCATATCTCTACAAAGGACACGAACTCATCCTTTTTTATGGCTGCATAGTATTCCATGGTATATATGTGCCACATTTTCTTAATCCAGTCTGTCACTGATGGACATTTGGGTTGATTCCAAGTCTTTGCTATTGTGAATAGTGCCACAATAAACATACGTGTCCATGTGTCTTTACAGCAGCATGATTTATAATCCTTTGGGTATACACCTAGTAATGCGATGGCTGGGTCATATGGTATTTCTAGTTCTAGATCCTTGAGGAATCACCATACTGTTTTCCACAATGGTGGAACTAGTTTACAATCCCACTAACTAGTTACAATCTAACTAGTTTACAATCCCACTAACACTAAAAGTGTTCCTATTTCTCCACATCCTCTCGAGCACCTGTTGTTTCCTGACTTTTTAATGATTGCCATTCTAACTGGTGTGAGATGGTATCTCATTGTGGTTTTGATTTGCATCTCTCTGATGGCCAGTGATGATGAGCATTTTTTCATGTGTCTGTTGGCTGTATGAATGTCTCCTTTTGAGAAATGTCTTTTCAAATCCTTTGCCCACCTTTTGATGGGGTTGTTTGTTTTTTTCTTGTAAATTTGTTTGAGTTCTTTGTAGGTTCTGGATATTAGCCCTTTGTCAGATGAGTAGATTGCAAAAATTTTCTCCCATTCTATAGGTTGCCTGTTCACTCTGATGGTAGTTTCTTTTGCTGTGCAGAAGCTCTTTAGTTTAATTAGATCCCATTTGTCAATTTTAGCTTTTGTTGCCGTTGCTTTTGGTGTTTTAGACATGAAGTCCTTGCCCATGCCTATGTCCTGAATGGTATTACCTAGGTTTTCTTCTAGGGTTTTTATGGTATTAGCTCTAAAATTTAAGTCTCTAATCCATCTTGAATTAATTTTCATATAAGGAGTAAGGAAAGGATCCAGTTTCAGCTTTCTACTTATGGCTAGCCAATTTTCCCAGCACCATTTATTAAATGGGGGATCCTTTATCCATTTCTGGTTTTCTCAGGTTTGTCAAAGATCAGATGGTTGAGATGTGTGGTATTATTTCTGAGGGCTCTGTTCTGTTCCATCGGTCTATATCTCTGTTTTAGTACCAGTACCATGCTGTTTTGGTTATTGTAGCCTTGTAGTACAGTTTGAAGTCAGGTAGCGTGATGCCTCCAGCCTTGTTCTTTTGACTTAGGATTGTCTTGGCAATGTGGGCTCTTTTTCGGTTCCATATGAACTTTAAAGCAGTATTTTCCAATTCTGTGAAGAAACTCATTGGTAGCTTGATGGGAATGGCATTGAATCTATAAATCACCTTGGGCCGTATGGCCATTTTCACAATATTGATTCTTCCTATCCATGAGCATGGTATGTTCTTCCATTTGTTTGTGTCCTCTTTTATTTCACTGAGCAGTGGTTTGTAGTTCTCCTTGAAGAGGTCCTTTACATCCCTTGTAAGTTGGATTCCTAGGTATTTTATTCTCTTTGAAGCAATTGTGAATGCAAGTTCATTCATGATTTGGCTCTCTGCTTGTCTGTTACTGGTGTATAAGAATGCTTGTGATTTTTGCACATTGATTTTGCATCCTGAGACTTTGCTGAAGTTGCTTATCAGCTTAAGGAGATTTTGGGCTGAGATGAGGGAGGTTTCTAAAGATACAATCATGTCATCTGCAAACAGGGACAATTTGACTTCTTCTTTTCCTAACTGAATACCCTTGATTTCTTTCTCTTGCCTGATTGCCCTAGCCAGAACTTCCAACACTATGTTGAATAGGAGTGGTGAGAGAGGGCATCCCTGTCTTGTGCCAGTTTTCAAAGGGAATTTTTCCAGTTTTTGCCCATTCATTATGATATTGGCTGTGGGTTTGTCATAAATAGCTCTTATTATTTTGAGATACATTCCATCAATACCGCATTTATTGAGAGATATACGTTCCATCAATACCGAATTTATTGAGAGCTTTTAGCATGAAGGGCTGTTGAATTTTGTCAAAGGCATTTTCTGCATCTATTGAGATAATCATGTGGTTTTTGTCTTTGGTTCTGTTTATATGCTGGAATACATTTACTGATTTGCATATATTGAACCAGCCTTGCATCCCAGGGATGAAGCCCACTTGATCATGATGAATAAGCTTTTTGATGTGCTGCTGGATTTGGTTTGCTAGTATTTTATTCAGGATTTTTGCATTGATGTTCATTAGGGATATTGGTCTAAAATTCTCTTTTTTTGTTGTGCTTCTGCCAGGTTTTGGTGTCGGGATGATGTTGCCCTCATAAAGGAGGATTCCCTCTTTTTCTACTGATTGGAATAGTTTCAGAAGGAATGGTACCAGCTCCTCCTTGTAATTCTGGTAGAATTCGGCTGTGAATCCATCTGGTCCTGGACTTTTTGTTTGGTAGGCTATTAATTATTGCCTCAATTTCAAAGCCTGCTCTTGGTCTATTCAGGGATTCAACTTCTTCCTGGTTTAGTATTGGGAGAGTGTAAGTGTCCAGGAAATTTTCCATTTCTTCTAGGTTTTCTAGTTTGTTTGCATAGAGGTGTTTATAGTATTCTCTGATGGTAGTTTGTATTTCTGTGGGGTCAGTGGTGGTATCCCCTTTATCATTTTTTGTTGCATCTATTTGATTCTTCTCTCTTTTCTTCTTTATTAGTCTTGCTAGCGGTCTATCAATTGTGTTGATCTTTTCAAAAAACCAGCTCCTGGATTCATTGATTTTTTGAAGGATTTTTGTGTCTCTATCTCCTTCAGTTCTGCTCTGATCTTAGTTATTTCTTGCCTTCTGCTAGCTTTTGAATATGTTTGCTCTTATTTCTCTAGTTCTTTTAATTGTGATGTTCGGGTGTCAATTTTAGATCTTTCCAGCTTTCTCTTGTGGGCATTTAGTGCTATAAATTTCCCTCTACACACTGCTTTAAATGTGTCCCAGAGATTCTGGTATGTTGTATCTTTGTTCTCATTGGTATCAAAGAACATCTTTATTTCTGCCTTCATTTCGTTATGTACCCAGTTGTCATTCAGGAGCAGCTTGTTCAGTTTCCATGTAGTTGAGCAGTTTTGATTGATTTTCTTAGTCCTGAGTTCTAGTTTCATTGCACTGTGGTCTGAGAGACAGTTTGTCATAATTTCTGTTATTTTACTTTTGCTGAGGAGTGCTTTACTTCCAACTACATGGTCAATTTTGGAATAAGTGCGATGTGGTGCTGAGAAGAATGTATATTCTGTTGATTTGGGGTGGAGAGTTCTGTAGATGTCTGTTAGGTCCACTTGGTGCAGAGTTGAGTTCAATTCCTGGATATCCTTATTAATTTTCTATCTCGTTGATCTGTCTTATGTTGACAGTGGGGTGTTGAAGTCTCCCATTATTATTGTATGGGAGTCTCAGTCTCCTTGTAAGTCTCTAAGAACTTGCTTTATGAATCTGTGTGCTCTTGTATTGGGTGCATATATATTCAGGATAGTTAGCTCTTCCTGTTGAATTGATCCCTTTACCATTATGTAATGGCCTTCTTTGTCTCTTCTGATCTTTGATGGTTTAAAGTCTGTTTTATCAGAGACTAGGATTGCAAACCCTGCTTTTTTTTTGTTCTCCATTTGCTTGGTAGATCTTCCTTCATCCCTTTACTTTGAGCCTATGTGTGTCTCTGCATGTGAAGTGAGTCTCCTGAATACAGCAAACTGATGGGTCTTGACTCTTTATTCAATTTGCCAGTCTGTGTCTTTTAATTGGACCATTTATTCCATATACATTTAAGGTTAATATTATTATGTGTGAACTTGATCCTGTCATTGTGACATTAGCTGGTTATTTTGCTTGTTAGTTGATGCAGTTTCTTCCTAGCCTCGATGGTCTTTGCATTTTGGCATGTTTTTGCAATGACTGGTACCAGTTTTTCCTTTCCATATTTAGTGCTTCCTTCAGGATCTCTTGTAGGGCAGGCCTGGTGGTGACAAAATCTCTAAGCATTTGTTTGTAAAGGATTTTATTTCTCCTTCACTGATGAAACTTAATTTGGCTGGATATGAAATTCTGGGTTGAAAATTCCTTTCTTTAAGAATGTTGAATATTGGCCCCCACTCTCTCCTGGTTTGGAGAGTTTCTGCTGAGAGATCTGCTGTTAGTCTGATGTGCTTCCCTTTGTGGGTAACCTGACCTTTCTCTCTGGCTGCCCTTAACTTTTTTTCCTTCATTTCAAATTTGGTGAACCTGATAATTATGTGTCTTGGAGTTGCTCTTCTCAAAGAGGATCTTTGTATTTTCCTGAATTTGAATGTTGGCCTGCCTTACTAGATTGGGGAAGTTCTCCTGGATAATATCCTGAAGAGTGTTTTCTAACTTGGTTCCATTTTCCCCCACACTTGCAGGCACACCAGTCAGACGTAGATTTGGTCTTTTCACATAATCCCATACTTATTGGAGGCTTTGTTCGTTTCTTTTTCCTTTTTTTTTCTCTAGACTTCTCTTCTCACTTCATTTCATTCATTTGATCTTCAATTATTGATACTCTTTCTTCCAGTTGATCGAGTCAGTTACTGAAGCTTGTCCATTTGTCACGTATTTCTCGTGTCATGATTTTTATCTCTGTCAGTTCGTTTATGGCCTTCTCTGCATTGATTATTCTAGTTATCCATTCTTCCATTCTTTTTTCAAGATTTTTAGTTTATTTGCGCTGGATACGTAATTCCTCCTTTAGCTCTGAGAAGTTTGATCGACTGAAGCCTTCTTCTCTCAACTCATCAAAGTCATTCTCTGTCCAGCTTTGATCCGTTGCTGGCGATGAGCTGCGTTCCTTTGGAGGGGGAGATGCGCTCTGATTTTTTGAATTTCCAGATTTTTTGCCTTGCTTTTTCCCCATCTTTGTGGTTTTATCTGCCTTTGGTCTTTGATGCTGGTGACGCACTGATGGAGTTTTGGTGTGGGTGTCCTTTCTGTTTGTTAGTTTTCCTTCTAACAATCAGGACCCTCAGCTGTAGGTCTGTTGGAGATTGCTTAAGGTCCACTCCAGACCCTGTTTGCCTGGGTATCAGCAGTGGAAGCTGCAGAAGATAGAGTATTGCTGAACACAGAGGGCTGCTGTCTGATTCTTGCTCTGGAAGCTTTGTCTCAGGGGTGTACCCCCTGTGTGAGGTGTGAGGTGTCGGTCTGCACTTAGTCGGGTATGTCCCCCAGTTAGGCTACTCAGGGGTCAGGGACCCACTTGAGCAGGCAGTCTGTCCGTTCTCAGATCTCAACCTCCATGCTGGGAGATCCACTGCTCTCTTCAAAGCTGTCAGACAGGGTCATTAACATCTGCAGAGGTTTCTGCTGCTTTTTGTTTAGCTGTGCCCTGTCCCCAGAAGTGGAGTCTACAGAGACAGGCAGGCCTCCTTGAGCTGTGGTGGGCTCCACCCAGTTCAAGCTTCCAGGTGGCTTTGTTTACCTACTTAAGTCTCAGCAATGGTGGACGCCCCTCCCCCAGCCTCGCTGCTGCCTTGCAGTTAGATCTCTGACTGCTGTGGTAGCAATAAGGGAGGTTCTGTGGGCATGGGACACTCCCGACCAGGTGTGGTATATAATCTCCCAGTGTGCTGTTTGCTCAGACCCTTGGTAAAGCACAGTATTAGGGTGGGAGTGACCCGATTTTCCAAGTGTTGTGTGTCTCAGTTTCTAAAGGGATTCCCTTCCCCCTTGCACTTCCCAAGTGAGGCAAGGCCTCACCCTGCTGTAGCTGTCACTGGTTGGGCTGCACCAGCTGATAAGCACCGATTGTCCCACACTACCCAGTGAGATGAACCCAGTACCTCAGTTGAAAATGCAGATATCACCCATCTTCTGCGTTGCTCATGCTGGGAGCTGGAGGCTGGAGCTGTTCCTATTCGGCCATCTTGCTCCAGATCTCCCAAATTCACTTTAAATAAGTCGTATCATTGCATCCCTAACACTGTATGAAAATATTTGTTTCCTGCATCTGTTGTCAGCCAACATCGGATATCATTAATTTTTTAAATTTTTACCAGTGTGATGGATGTGAGTTTTGATTATTAGAAACATGTTTGCTGTGACTGGGAGGGCATGGAAACAACTGCATCTAAACAAGGTCTTAGGACCAAATCTTCTGAGCATGTGTGTCCTTGATCTTATCAGCAGAGGTGTAGTGGGTACTCTCGGGTTCAGCTGATCCAAAATCAGCTTCCCAGTTTACCTCAAATAACTCCCCTGGGTTGTCTCCTGTTTCTGTATATTGTAACTCTGATCTTGGAGCTGTATCTAAAAACTCCATATTCATGAAAGTTCTGCCTTGGATGAGTTTTAACGTAGAATTTCCTGCAGTTTTGTTTCTCTTTATTCAACCTTAATGGTCTTCTGTGTTCTGAGCCTTTAAGAACACTCTTCTTTTGTTTTCCAATGTATCTATAGATTGTTTTATTATAGTCTTCACTATTTTCTTTAGAACTTTTAATTTAGACTTCACAAAAGGTATTGTTGCATTAAAGTGGTTCTCACTTTCACACAAGTCATTAAAATTGATCATTCTAGTTTGGGACAATATTAATATCTCTTGGTTTGTATGGGCAATGAAACTGTAATTCTAATACACACAAAATTAATCATTTTTAAACATTGATTTGTACATTTATTAAAATAAGAATAAAAGGATGCCAGAGTAGGATATCCCTAGCAATATGTTTTCCACTGCATATGCTTATTGTTTTGAAACTATTCCATACATTGCATGCAAATATCAAACTTTAATATATGTACTAAAGAAGTTTTTTTCTGTAACAAGCTGTGTGAATATGTTTGTTTATATATTTTTAGATTATATTTGAAATTTATTATACTATTAAGTAGAATTCCACTGTTAAGGTGATTATTTAATTATAACCTGCTTTCTTTCATAATTTTATCAGAGTAAGAAAGCTAGTGAACTTAAATTTGACTACACATGGATATAAAGATGGGGACAATGGACACTGGGGACTACTAGATGGAGAGGGCAGGAAGGGGATTAAGGGTGAAAAACTACCTATTGTAGTGACTATGCTACTATCAGGGTGATGGGATCATTCATATCCTGAATCTCACCATCATGCAATATACCCACGCAACAAATCTGCACACATAGCCCAAACCTAAAATAAAAGCTGAAGTTAAAAAAGAAAAAATATATTACTTTTGAAATAAAAAAGTAGAAGAAAAATACTTCACTGACACTACAAAATTAAGAGGGAAACCTATAAACAGTTCACTTGAGATGTAACAGCATAACAGTCATTTAATCAATGGACGTATTTCTTTTATGGGCATTAGTTTGATTAAATCTTTTGTTCAGGCATATTTATAATTTTATATTATACTGTCACTCTGATCTTCTACATTGCCTCATTTACTGTACTTCTTTTGTTTGTGTTGTATCTTCTTTTCAGTTTAGTTGTAGTTGTTAGGGTCCACCCGACTGAACTGTTTCCCCCTCCTGTAGACCAAAAGTAAAACCTCGTATCCCAAACCCACCTGTAACTGTCTGACCAGAGGTCAGCTTTTCTAGGATGTGGTCAAGAAAGCTACCTTACACAATAGAACTGGCAAGAAAAACATCTCCAAGAAGCAGCAAGACACCTGGCACAAAGGACTCGCCACCCTTTTCTTTTTCCTTCACCCTAACGCCGTTCTATGCCCTATAAAACCTTGCTATATCCTGTAAGCGGGGCTGCCTCCTCTGCTTTTGTCAAGAGGTAGCCTGGCAGGACTCACGATAAATCAGCTTGCCTGAACTTGGGTCTATTGGTCTCATTCCTTTCTCGGCTGTCCTTCCAATTATCCCTTACAGTAGTCACTTAATTCCTTTTCTTTTTAATCTTCCAAATTATCCTCATTTTTAGATTTATTTTCTGTTTTTGATGCTTTGGTTTAATCTGTTGGCATATGAATACATATTTAATAATCAATTTTTAAAGATAAAGAGGTTTCATCTTTAGAGTTTACCAGTTCTTGTGGTGTAAATCTGTTAATCACAGTCAATTTCAAGCAGCAACCATAACATTACTGAATGTGAGTTTTGGGCAGAGATGTGCACAATTGGCTCTCACTGTAAGCTTGCTCCAGAGCCCCAGTATCTGTATTCCTCATTGCAACATGGTCTGCTTCATTGTTATATTCCCCATTTCTTAGAATAGTACCTAGCACATTGTCAACACAGTCAATATTTGTTAAATCAATCAATGAATGAATGAACAAAAGATTTTCCCCTCACTTCCAAGAAAGAGTACAGTGAACTATTTCCCTGATGGAATGTCCATATGATTCTGGCCCTTTTCCATCCACTTCAGGAATCCAATAATGAAAGAAAATGTAGACAATTTCGGTGCCCAGTCCCTGAGATCACTTTCTGAAGGAATGATGTTAACATTAATTAATATAAAAGGAACAAATAAAAAGCACACCACACATACTTTGTTTGTGTTCTGGTAGCACTAGTCCTAAACACAATATGAGTAAGGTAACAACAAAGTAACCTGAGATACATTAAAAATTGTTTTAAAACCAAAAGGGAGGAATAAAGGAACAAAGGAAGGAAGGGGGAAGAGGGAAAATGAAAAACATATGGAGAAGGATAGGAGAATAATATCAAATGTTCACGGAGTGCTTACTCTGAATTATGTACCCTTTTATGTGCTTTATATAAATTATATTATAAAGTTGAAAATATGTGCTCTGGAGCAGAGCTGCACGAAATAAATCCCACTTCTGCTTTTTACTGATGGTGTGACCTTTAGCAGATTAGTTAATTAGGCCATTGCTTCAGTTTCCTATTTGACTGTCCTACCATAAGACTATAATAAACCAATGCATATAAAAATGCTTAGCACTGAATCTGACATATGGCAAGCATACAATAAATTTTAACTACAATTATTTGATTAAAACCTAACAACAACACTATGAAGTTTGTATAATTATTATTTTTACTTTTTTGATAAGGAGTCTGAAGCACAAAGAGATTAAATAATTTACGCAAAGTCACACAGTTAGTAATCATGCATCTATCGTCCAGGAAATATCAATAGAAAACAAGATGTGGGATTTGAGTGCAGGCAATGAGACTCCAGAGCCTAATGTTTTTGAACCCTACGTTATTACAAGAAGACATGCATGTACCTTTAATAGAAGAAACTTTGGTACAGCAAATGCTTAACAATCAAGAAATTACAAAAGAAAAAAACTATAATCTATGAAACAAAAATTGTATGATGAGGTTAGTTAATGCATTTAACAAATACTTATTGAGCACCAATTATTGGTTCAACCATGCTTTTAGGTACTGAGAATTCAACGGCGAACTGGTCTTTCTCACAGAATATACTTTATAATACAGTATAAAATGGCATAACAAAATGGAAATGTGATTGGTAAAGGCAGCAAAAATCTTCAACAGAAAAATAAATATTTTTATAAACCAGTAATTTTTGAAAGATAGGATATAGCATATCAACATATGGAAAATAGGTATCCATGGTAGAGAATACAACAGTGGAACAGTTAATGACTTCTGACATGAAGGAAGTGCTGAGATGGGAATTGAACAGGATTTGTTTTATTTCAGAAAAAAAAAAATAGGAAAAACATATGCTGATATAGCTAAACAAATTTGAGGATTAAAAAATCTCTTCTATACAATAAATAAAAATGCATAGCACCTATAAGAAAACAAAAATATTGGGTTGGATTTGTATATTTTTGTACCAAAATTTCCAATCGATGATGGAGCACGTCTGCAAGGATATGAGCAAAAAATAGTGGGATCTAAATATGTTGTATATAGATTGTTATTCCTGTCAAAGTGATAAGGAGTTGGTCTCATATATGTACTAACTCAGCAGATAACGATAATTTGGAAACTTCTTGAGAAGTTTGTAGTTATATACACACTGTAATTATTCATAATACTATTAAATGCAATATAACAATTTAACACATGGAGAAGCTGCCTCACTAAAATATTGAAATAAGCATTGAAAAATCTGAATGTGGCTGGCAAGATGGCCAAACAGGAACAGCTCTGGTCCATAGCTCCCAGTGACATCAACACAGAAGGCAGGTGATTTCTGCATTTACAACAGTGGTACCCAGTGCATCTCACTGGGACTGGTTAGACACTGGGGGCATCCCACAGATGGTGAGCCAAAGAAGGGTGGGGCATCACCCCACCTGGGAAGTGCAAGGGGTTTGGGAAATCCCTGCCCTAGCCAAGGGAAGCCTTGAGAAATTGTGCTTTAAAGAATGGTGCATTCTGGTACAGACACTATGCTTTTCTCATGATCTTTGCAACCTGCAGACCAGGAGATTCCCTCAGGTACTTACGCCACTAGGGCCCTGGGTTTCAAGCACAAAACTAAGGGATCATTTCGGTAGACACTGAGCTAGCTGCAGGAGTTTTTTTTTCATACCCCAGTGGCACCTAGAACCCCAGTGAGACGGAACCCTTCACTTCCTCAGAGAGAGGGCGGAAGCCAGGGAGCCAAGTGGTCTGACTCAGAAGGTCCCATCCCCAAGGATCCCGGCAAGCTAAGATCCACTGGCTTGAAATTCTCACTGCCAGCACAGCAGCCTGAAGTAGACCTGAGAGGCTCGAGTTTGGTGGGGGGAAGTTTGAGTAGGCAGTTTTCCCCTCATAGTGTAAACAAAGCCTCCAGGAAGTTCAAATTGGGTGGAGCCAACTGCAGCTCAGCAAAGCCACAGTAGCCAGACTGCCTCTCTAGATTCCTCCTCTCTGGGCAGGGCATCTCTGAAAGAAAGGCAGCAGCCCAAATAGGGGTTTATAGATAAAATCTCCCTGGGACAGAGCACCTGGGGGAAGAGGCAGCTGTTGGTGCAGCTTCAGCAAACTTAAACATTCCTGCCTGCTGGCTCCAAAGAGAGCAGCAGATCTCCCAGCACAGTGCTCCAGCTCTGCTAAGGGACAGACTGCCTCCTCAAGTGGGTCCCTGACCCCTGGGTCCCTTGACTGGGAGACACCTCCCAGCAAGGTTTGACAGACACCTCAAACAGGAGAACTCTAGCTGGCATCTGGTGGGTGCCCCTCTGGGACGAAACTTCCAGAGGAAGGAACAGGCAATAATCTTTGCTGTTCTGCAGCCTCTGCTGGTGATACCCAGGCAAACAGGGTCTGGAGTGAACCTCCAGCAAACTCTAGGTAGACCTGCAGCAGAGGGGCCTGACTGTTACAAGGAAAACTAACAAACAGAAAGGAATAGCATCAACATCAACAAAAAGGACGTCCACACCAAAACCCCATCCCTAGGTCACCAACATCAAAGACCAAAGGTAGATAAATACATGAAGATGAGGAGAAAACAGCACAAAAATTCCAAAAACCAGAATGCCTCTTCTCCTCCAAAGGATCACAACTCCTCACCAGCAAAGGAACAAAACTGGATGGGGAATGAGTCCGACAAATTGACAGAAGTAGGCTTCAGAAGGTAGGTAATAACAAACTCTTCCAAACTAAAGGAGCATGTTCTAATTCAATGCAAGGAAGCTAAGAACCTTGAAAAAAAGGTTAGAGGCATTGCTAACTAGAATAAACAGTTTAGAGAAGAACATAAATGACTTGATGGAGCTGAAAAACACAGCACGAGAACTTCACGACGCATAAACACGTATGAATAGTGAAATCAATCAAGCAGAAGAAAGGATATAAGAGACTGATGATCAACTTAATGAAATAAGGCATGAAGACAAGATTAGAGAAAAAAGAATGAAAAGGAACAAACAAAGCCTCCAAGAAGTATCGGACTATGTGAAAAGACAAAGACCAAACTTGCATTTGATTGGTGTACCTGAAAGTGACAGGGAGAATAGAACCAAACAGGAAAACACTTTTCAGGATATTATTCAGGAGAATTTCCCCAACCTAGCAAGAAAGACTGACATTCAAATTCAGGAAATACAGAGAACACCACAAAGATACTCCTCGAGAAGAGGAACTCCAAGACACATAATCATCAGATTTACGAAGGTTGAAATGAAGGAAAAAATGTTAAGGGCAGCCATAGAAAAAGGTTGCACTACCCACAAAGGGAAGTCAATCAGACTAACAGCCAATCACTCTGCAGAAACCCTACAAGCCAGAAGAGAGTAGGGGCCAATATTCAACATTCTTAAAGAAAGGAAATTTCAACCCGGAATTTCATATCTAGCCAAACTAAGCTTCATAAGCGAAGCAGAAATAAAATCCTTTACAGACAAGCAAATTCTGAGAGATTTTATCACCACCAGGCCTGCCTTACAAGAGCTCCTGAAGGAAGCACTATATGTGGAAAGGAAAAACCAATACCAGCCACTGCAAAAACATACCAAATTGTAAAGATAATCGACACTATGAAGAAACTGCATCAACTAACAGGCAAAATAACCAGCTAGCATCATAATGAGATGATAAAATTCACACATAACAATATTAACCTTAAATGTAAATGGGCTAAATTACCCAAGTAAAAGACACATACTGGCAAATTGGATAAAGAATCAAAACCCATTGATGTGCTGTGTTCAGGAGACCCATCTCACCTGCAAAGAAACACATAGGCTCAAAATAAAGGGATGGAGGAATATTTACCAAGCAAATGGAAAGCAAATAATAATAATAAGAAGAAGAATCAGGGGTTGCAATCCTAGTTTCTGATAAAACAGACTTTAAACCAACAAAAGATTAAAAAAAAGATTTTAAAAAATTACATAATGGTAAAGGGATCAATACAACAAGAAGAGCCAATGTCTTAAATTTATATGCACCAAATACAGGAGCACTTAGATTCATAAAACAAGTTCTTAGACACATACAAAGAGATTTAGACTCCCATGCAATAGTAGTGGGAGACTTTTAACACCCCACTGTCAATATTAGACAGATCGATGAGACAGAAAATTAACAAGAATATTCAGGATTTGAACTCAGCTCTGGACCAAGCAGACCTAATAGACATCTACAGAACTCTCCACCCCAAATAAACAGACTATACATTCTTCTCAGCACCACGTCACATTATTTAAAATTGACTGCATAATTGGAAGTAGAACACTCCTCAGCAAATGCAAAAGAACAGAAATGATAACAAACAGTCTCTCAGACCACAGTGCCGTCAAATTAGAACTCAGGATTAAGAAACTCACTCAAAACTGCACAACTACATAGAAACTCAACAATCTGCTCCTGAATGACTACTGGGTAAATATTGAAATTAAGGCAGAAATAAGTAAGTTATTTGAAACTGATGAGAACAAAGACACAACATACCAGAATCTCTTGGACACAATTAAAGCAGTGTTTAGAGGGAAATTTATAGCACTAAATGCACACAGGAGAAAGTAGGAAGATCTAAAATCAACATCCTACCATCATAATTAAATGAACTAGAGAAGTAAGAGCAAACAAATTCAAAAGCTAGCAGAAGACAATAAATAACTAAGATCAAAGCAGAACTGAAGGAGATAGAGACACAAAAACACTTCAAAATATCAATGAATCCAGGAGCTGGCTTTTTGAAAAGATTAACAAAATAGATAGACCACTAGGCACACTAATAAAGAAGAAAAGAGGGAAGAATCAAATAGACACAACAAAAATGATAAAGGGGATATCATCACTGATCCCACAGAAATACAAACTACCATCAGAGAATACTATATACTATAAACACCTCTATGCAAATAAACTAGAAAATCTAGAAGAAATGGATACATTCCTAGACACATACACCCTCCCAAGACTAACCGGGAAGAAGTCGAATCCCTGAACAGACCAATAACAAATTTTGAAATTGAGGCGGTAATTAATAGCCTAACAACCAAAAAAAGCCCAGAACCAGATGGATTCACAGCTGAATTCTACCAGAGGTACAAAGAGGAGCTGGTACCATTACTTCTGAAACTATTCCAAACAATAGAAAAAGAGGGAATCCTTCCTAACTCACAGAATGAGGCCAGCATCATTAGGATACCAAAACCTGGCAGAGACACAACAAAAAAGAAAATTTCAGGCCAATATCTCTGATGAACATTGACGCAGAAATCCTCGATAAAATACTGGCAAATCGAATCCAGCAGCATATCAAAAAGCTTACCCACCATGATCAAGCTGACTTAATCCCTGGGATGCAAGGCTGGTTCACAATTTGTAAATCAATCAACGCAATCCATTACATAAACAGAACCAATGACAAAAGCCACATGATTATCTCAATAGATGGAGAAAAGGCCTTTGACAAAATTCAACACCCTTCATGCGAAAAACTCTCAATAAACTAGATACTGATGGAACGTATCTCAAAATAATAAGAGCTATTTATGACAAACCCACAATCAATATCATACTGAATGGGCAAAAGCTTGAAGCATTCCCTTTGAAAACTGGCACAAGATAAGGATGCCCACTCTCCCCACCTATTCAGCATAGTATTGGAAGTTCTGACCAGGGCAATCAGGCAAGAGAAAGAAAGAAATGGTATTCAAATAGGAAGAGAAGATGTCAAATTGTCTGTATTTGCAGATGATATGATTGTATATTTAGAAAACCCCATCATCTCAGCCAAAAATCTCCTTAAGCTGATAAGCAACTTCAGCAAAGTCTCAGGATACCAAATCAATGTGCAAAAATCACAAGCATTCCTATACATCAGTAATAGACAAATAGAGCCAAGTCATGAGCGAACTCCCATTCACAGTTGCTACAAAGAGAATAAAATACCTAGGAATCCAACTTAAAAGGGACATAAAGGACCTCTTCAAGGAGAACTACAAACCACTGTTCAAGGAAATAAGAGAGGACACAAGCAATGCTCATGGATAGGAAGAATCAATATCGTGAAAAATGGTCTCACTGACCAAAGTAATTTATAGATTTAATGCCATCCCCATGAAGCTACCATTGACTTTCTTCACAGAATTAGAAAAACTACTTTAAATTTCATATGGAACCAAAAAAGAGCCCGCATAGCCAAAACAATTCTAAACAAAAAGAACAAAGCTGGAGTCATCATGCTACCTGACTTCAAACTATGCTTCAAGGCTACTGTAACTGCATAGTTACAGTACAGTTTGGTGCCAGTAAACAACATGGTACTGGTACCAAAACAAATATATAGACCAGTGGAACAGAATAGAGGCCTCAGAAATAATGCCACAAATCTACAACCATCTGATCTTTGATAAACCTGACAAAAACAAGCAATGGGGAAACAATTCCCTACTTAATAAATGGTGCTGGGCAAACTGGCTAGCCATATGTAGAAAGCTGAAACTGGACCCCTTCCTTACACCTTATACAAAAATTAACTCAAAATGGATTATACATTTAAATGTAAGACCTAAAACCATAAAAACCCTAGAAGAAAACCTAGGCAATACCATTCAGGACATAGGCATAGGCAAAGACTTCGTGACTAAAACACCAAAAACAATGGCAATAAAAGTCAAAATTGACAAATGGTATCCAATTAAACTAAAGAGCTTCTGTGCAGCAAAAGAAACTATCATCAGAGTGAATAGGCAACCTACAGAATGGGAGAAAAATTTTTGCAATCTATCCATCTATCCATCTGACAAAGGGCTAATATCCAGAATCTACAAGGAACTTAAACAAATTTACCAGAAAAAAAAAAAAAAAAACCATTAAAAAGTGGGTGATAGATATGAACAGACACTTCTCAAAAGAGGACATTTATGAGGCCAACAACATATGGGAAAAAAGTTCATCATCACTAGTCATTAGAGAAATGCAAATCAAAACCACAATCAGACACCATCTCATGCCAGTTAGAATAGCAATCACTTAAATGTCAGGAAACAATAGATGCTGGAGAGCATGTGGAGAAATAGGAATGCTTTTACACTGTTGGTGGGAGTGCCAATTAGTTCAACCATTGTGGAAAAGAAAACCTCCAACCTCTCAACTATGTATATAGAAAGTTCAAGGAAAAGATCTCAGGTAATACTACAAAAATTGGGGAAGGATAGGTGGTCTGTTGGTTTCCTATTAGTACGGTACCAGGTTGTCACACTTAGTGTCTAAAACAGCACACATTTGTTATCTTGTAGTTCTGAAGGCCAGAAGTCTGGAATGGTTTCCACTCGGCTAAAATCAAGATGTTGGCAAGGCTGCATTTTTTTCTTAAGGCTCTACAGAAGAATCTGTCTTCTTGCTTTTCTTTTCCAGCTTCTAGAGGTTATCTGCATTCCTTGGCTCATGGTCCTTTTCAATCTTTAAAGCCAACAATGGCCCATCAGGTTGTTCTCACCTAGAATAGCTCTAATACTGATGCTCTGTGTCTCTTCCACTTTTAAGGACTCTCACGATTATATTAAGCCCACCTATATAACCAGGATATCCTATTTTAATATAAGTTAATTAGCAACTTTAATTCCCCTCTGCCGTGTAACCTAACCTATTCAGAAGTTCTGGAGATTTGGACAGAGATACTTGGGAAGACATTATGCTACTGACCATAGGTGGTAGGAAGTTTAAATTTTATAGCTAAGGACAATAAGCATTCATTCACTTCTGAGGTAGATCGACATTGAAATATTTTACATCTATAGAATTTTTCTAATTTAGAAATTGTCTGATATTTCCTCAGGGTAAGATTATGCATTTTTGACAAAAATATTGCTAAACGGATGTTGAATTCTCATGCATTATGTCAAGGAGCATATGATATATTTGCATCTCATCATCCAAAATGTTATCTTGGATCATTTAACTAAGGTAGTATGTGCTCAGTTTTTTTCACTGAAAAGTTATAATTTTAACTTTGAAATTAATATTTTGTGGGTAGATAATATCAGACTATGTAACTATCCTGTTTCAAACTTTTGTCCACTGGTTTAAGCAGTCATTTATAATTCTTTGCTGGAACACACTAACAGACTGACAAAACACTTAAATGTAAGACCTAAAACCATAAAAACCCTGGAAGAAAACCTAGGCAATACCATTCAGGACATAGGCATGGGCAAGGACTTCATGACTAAAACACCAAAAACAACGGCAATAAAAGCCAAAATTGACAAATGGGATCCAATTAAACTAAAGAGCTTCTGTGCAGCAAAAGAAACTATCATCAGAGTGAACAGGCAACCTACAGAATGGGAGAAAAATTTTTGCAATCTATCCATCTGACAAAGGGCTAATATCCAAAATCTACAAGGAACTTAAACAAATTGTGGGGAGGTCAATTGTATAAGTCCACTGTCAAATTCATTTTCATTTATGGGCAGATATAACCTTCTATTCAATTAATTAACAAGGTGTGCAGAAAAGAGATAACAAGCAGGCCTGAGGCTGCTACCCTTAGAAAAGCCTGCTTGCTAAGTTGGCCCTTGGTTGGAGTCTGGGAACTTAAATAATAAACACTTCCTGTACTGATACACAGGTTTACTTAAATGATGAGTGGCCCACTATGCCTAGACTGTTTGTACAAACAACATGGTTTATGCTGAATATCTACTTTCTGTCTAGGAGTCTGGAATTTTGATATATGCTAGGAAGAAGATCCCCACTTGATCATTCTCCAAGAAAAACCATGGGTGTTGAGTCTCTAGTGAGCTTCTCTGGTTGACAACACTTTACATGTGTTTTCTGTTACTGGAGGAATTAGGTATGTTCTGTGTGACTCCACTGAGATTAGGTGCACGGGGCTTATACCTAATTTCCTGCAGTCTTCACCCCATGTACCTTTTCCATTCCTGATTTTGCTTTGCATCCTTCACTTTGATAAATATTAGCTGTGAATGCATTATACGCTGGGTCCTATGAGTCTTTCTAGTGAATCACCATACCTAGGAGTGGTTGTGGGGACCTCTGACATACAGGATTGATTAAACTGTCTACATTAAGCCATACAGGCTTGGCGCGGTTGCTCACGCCTGTAATCCCAGCACTTTGGGAGACCAAGGCGGGCAGATCACGAGGTCGGGAGACAGAGACTATCCTGGCTAACACGGTGAAACTCTGTCTCTACTAAAAACACAAAAAAATTAGCCGGGCGCGGTGGCGGGCGCCTGTGTCCCAACTACTTGGGAGGCTGAGGCGGGAGAATGGCGTGAACCCGGGAGGCAGAGCTTTCAGTGAACTGAGATCGCGCCACTGCACTCCAGCCTGGGAGACAGAGCAAGCCTCCACCTCAAAAAAAGGAAAAAAAAAAAAAAAAAAAAGACATACAGATTCTACATAATTTCTTGATACATTGTTTGTGAATAGAATTATGCTAAATGAAACCAAGACAAGTAACCTAGCCCTATATTAAGAGACTCACAATATGGTGGCTGTGTCTGCATAGAAAATTATATAAAAATAACATTTAGGTCAGGCGAGGTGGCTCATGCCTGTAATCCTAGCATTTTGGGAGGCTGAGGTGGGTGGATCACTTGAACTCAGGAGTTCAAGACCAGACTGGGCAACATGGCAAAACTCCATCTCTATTAGAAACACAAAAATTAGCTGGTTATGATGGCACACACCTGTGGTCTCAGCTACTTGGGGGAGAATCACTTGAACCTGGGAGATAAAGGCTACAGAGACCTGAGATGGTGCCACTCCAGTCCAGGTGACAGAGTGAAACCTCTGAAAAATAATAATAATAATAATAATAGGCCGGGCGCGGTGGCTCAAGCCTGTAATCCCAGCACTTTGGGAGGCCGAGACGGGCGGATCACGAGGTCAGGAGATCGAGACCATCCTAACGAATACGGTGAAACCCCGTCTCTACTACAAAATACAAAAAACTAGCCGGGCAAGGTGGCGGGCGCCTGTAGTCCCAGCTACTGCGGAGGCTGAGGCAGGAGAATGGCGTGAATCTGGGAGGCGGAGCTTGCAGTGAGCTGAGATCCAGCCACTGCACTCCAGCCTGGGCAACAGAGCGAGACTCCGTCTCAAAAAAAAAAAAAAAAAAAAAAATAATAATAATATATAATATTATTAAGTTAAATGAGTCAGCAAAAACAAGAAGCTTATTTCTTTAGGAGTTTCAAAGATGTAGACATCGTATCTTGTTCGGATTATCAGGAAAGCTAGAGGCATGTGAGTCAGCTTTAAATTAGTAAGTGGGTCTTGACAGAATATGATACCTGGAGGTAGAGGGAAGGAGAGTTTTGGAAGGCAAGGGAAATGGATAGAGTGCATGCCGAAAGAAGCGAAATATAGAGTGTATTAAAAATAAAATAGAATAATATTTTATTTGGCACAAATTGGAATTTTCAAATGCCCTTGGTTAAAATCCTAATAATTTGAGTGCCTTATTTATAATTCAGTTTTATGTAAAACTTATAGATTATTATAGAAAGACCATAAAACTTCCATGGCATTTTACAAGTGTTCCTCTTAAACTCAGGCACAGAATTTTTGCTTTACTGGTTCCTAATTATGTTTTTCTTTTCTGTCTCTTCTTTGTTAAGGTTCATCATGAATGAGAAATGGGACACAAACTCTTCAGAAAACTGGCATCCCATCTGGAGTGTCAATGACACAAAGGATCATCTGCACTCAGATATTAATATTACCTATGTGAACTACTATCTTCACCAGCCTCGAGTGGCAGCAATCTTCATTATTTCCTACTTTCTGATCTTCTTTTTGTGCATGGTGGGAAATACTGTGGTTTGCTTTATTGTAATGAGGAACAAACATATGCACACAGTCACTAATCTCTTCATCTTAAACCTGGCCATAAGTGATTTACTAGTTGGCATATTCTGCATGCCTATAACACTGCTGGATAATATTATAGCAGGTATGTTGACTTTTGTGCAGTTCGAAGATAGTATGAAATATTTGTCCCTTATTTAGGCAGCCATTGACAGGGCTGCTCATTCTTTGTTTATTCACAGATATTTATGGAAATTCAGGAACTGATTGAGGCACCTGCCCTCATTGGATCTACATTCTGAAGGAGTAGACGGACAATAAACAAATAGTTATATAATTAGAGAATGAGAAGGATTCTGGAGGAAAGTAAAAGTGATATAATAGAAACAGAAAGTGGAGGCTGCTATTTTTATGGAGTATTCACTGGAGGTCATGAGAAAGCAAGATTTAGTATGTCTTACCTGAAGCCTTTGAATTTTCTTAATAAAATTCAGGGCACATATAAGATGATAGAACTATCACTATGAACTATAAGGTCCAAAGAACTGATACATCTGATTTGAGTTAATGCAATGTCTTCAATCTAACATAAGTAGAAATGTAGGCCCTCATGTTGTTAGCTAGAGAGATTTCCAACAGTTTTTGAGAGAAGCTGCAACAATCTTAATGATTTTCAAAAAGTGGTAGTTTATGTGTGCAACATAAGTAAGTTTGCATTGTAAAGCTTAGGGTAGCACCCTATAGTACTTCTGGGCCCACAGAAGTACTTTACCTTACTGTGTAGATCTGAGTTTTTGTGATGTTTACCATTTTAAAAATTTCTATTGAGGATGTGATGAAAGGACCGTTCCCTTGACCCCTTCACGGGACTGGTGAAGGGGCAGTTCCTTTACTCCTAGTTTAGCACTGCCTTACATGCTCCTGAAGTGCAGGAAAAATGTATCTCCAGCTTCCAATACAGCTTTTGTAGACAATACCAGCTTAATAAGTATTTGTTGTGTTAATCAAAGAGCAGTGCTCACAATATTCACATTCCAAATCTATGTAATAAAAAAGAACATCAAAAGAATATCAAATATATTTAGAACAGCATGAGCCATAACAAAGTTCATACATTTTTATAGCATTCAGCATCAATTTACTGAAAGATAGGAAAAGAGATTTCTCTTAAGAGTTTTCCTATTTCCTTCCTTTCTCTGGAGTGGGACTCAGGGAGAGTTCAGAGCACCAGTTCTGTCAGTCACGTACTGCATAGATCTGAGTTTTTGTCATGTTTATCATTAAAAAAAATTTTATCGAGGATGTGATGAAAGGACCATTCCCTTGACCACTTCGCAGCACTCGTGAAGGGGCGGCTCCCTTACTCCACCTGCAACTCTCAAGCCCCTTGTGGGAGAGGGAGCATGCAGGTGAGCGGGTGCAGGAGCTAGGGCAAGTGCTTTTGGGTGTCAGCAGGAACTAATCCTGTACCAGCCCCACGACTGTGTCTAGCAATTGCCTGCAACCCCTGGAACTCCAGAGAGCAGACAGCTAAGTGTTAACCAGCTCAGTGGAGGGTCAGGGTGACAGCATTTTGCACCTGCCCTCTGGGCACCTGAGTTCCTGTCTGGCATCCAGGAAGAACCAGGTCGCATGAATGAATTGAAGGGTGGCGAATGTGGAGAATTTTATTGAGCGTGGAAGTGGCTCTCAGCAGGGTAGAGAGCTGGAACAGGGATGGAATGGAAAGATGATCGATGGTCTCCGGCTGAACTCCTCTCCAATCATAGTCTCCAATGTCCAGCTGCTTTTCTTTTCAATGTTCAGACGCTTCTTGTCTTCTCCCCTCTGCCACACCACTCTGCTGCTGTGTCAGTGGAACCTGGGATTTTTATGGGTATAGGATGGGGGGCGTGGCAGGGCAGGGTGGTTTTGAAAAAGGCAACATTCAGGTAGGAAAACAGGATTGCATGTTCTCACTTAGAGTCACAAGGTCCAAGCTTGAGGGTGGAGCCGTTGCCAGGGACTCCGCACTTTTCTAACTAGTATTTCCTTGCCTCATGTCCATATCAGTTACATTATCAAGATGCTATGCCAGACAAAAAGAGGGTGTACAAATTTATAAAAATTATTGTTATCACTCTCAGGCAAGTATTTTTTAAATTAAACTTCTATTTTTAATTCAGGGGTACATGTACAAGTTTATTACATAGGTAAACTTGTGTCATGGGGGTTTGTTGTACAGATTATTTTGTCACCCAGGTATTAAGCCTAGTACCCATTGGGTTTCTTTTCCTGAGTCTCATCGTCCTTACTCCCTCTACCCTCCAATAGGCCCCAGGGCATGTTGTTCCCCTCTATCTCATCATTAGCTCCCACTTATAAGTAAGACCATGTAGTATTTGGTTTTCTGTTCCTGCATTAGTTTGCTGCAGATAATGGCCTCCAGCTCCATCCATGTTCCTTCAATGAACTCATTCTTTCTTATGGCTACATAGTATTCTGTGGTGTATATGTACCACATTTTCCTTATTCGTCTACCATTGATGGGTATTTAGATTGATTCCATGTCTTTGCTATCGTGAATAATGCTGCAATGAACATACACATATATGTGTCTTTATAATAGGACAATTTTTATTCCTCTGGGTATATACCTAGTATTGGTACTGCTGGGTTGAATGGTAGTTCTGTCTTTAGGTCTTTGAGGCATTGCCACATTGTCCTCCAGAATGGTTGAACTCATTTACATTCCCACCAACAGTGTAAAAGTGTTTATTTTTCTCCATGATTTCACCAACATGTGTTATTTTTTGACTTTTTAATAGTAGCCACTCTGACTGGTGTGGGGTGATATCCCATTGTGTTTGTTATTTGCATTTCTCTAATAATCAGTGATGTTGAGCTTTTTTCCATATGTTTGTTGGCCACATGTATGTCTTCTTTTGAAAAATATCTGTTCATGTCCTTTGCCCACTTTTTAATGGGGTTGTTTATTTTTTGTAAATTTGTTTAAGTTCCCTTTGATGCTGGAAATTAGACCTTAGTCAAATGCAAAGTTTGCAAAAATTGTTTCTCACTATATAGGTTATCTGTTTACTCTGTTGATATTTTCTTTTGTCATGTGGAAGCTCTTTAGTTTAATTATTAATAGATTCTATTTGTAAATTTTTGCATTTGTTGTGATTGCTGTCGGTGTCTTCCTAGTGAAATTTTTGCCCGTTCCTATGTCCAGAATGGTATTGCCTAGTTGTCTTCCAGAGTTTTCATAGTTTTGGGTTTTACCTTTAAGTCCTTAATCCATCTTGAGTTAATTTTTGTACATGGTATAAGGAAGGGGTCTGGTTTCAATCTTCCGCACATGACTAACTGGTTTTCACAGCACCATTTATTAAATAGGGAGGGAATCCTTTCCCCATTACTTGCCCATTGTTTTTGTCAGCTTTGTTGAAGGTTAGATATTTAGGTGTGTGGCCTTGTTTCTGGATTCTCTGTTCTGTTGCATTAGTCAATGTGTCTGTTTTCATACTAGTACCATGCTGTTTTGGTTACCATAGCCTTGTGGTATAGTTTGAAGTTGGGTAGCATAATGCCTCCAGCTTTGTTCTTTTTATTTAGGATCACTTTGGCTATTCAGGCTCTTTTTTTATTCCATATGAATTTTAAAATAATTTTTCTAGTTTTGTAAAGAATGTCATTGGTAATGTAATAGGGATAGCATGGAACCTATAAATTGTTTTGGGCAGTGTGGCCATTTTCATGATATTGATTCTTCCTATCCATGGTCATTGAGTGTTTTTTTTGTTTTGTTTTGTTTTTGAGATGGAGTCTTGCTCTGTCTCCCAGGCTGGAGTGCAGTGGTGGGAGACCTCGGCTCACTGAAAGCTCCGCCTCCCAGGTTCACGCCATTCTCCTGCCTCAGCCTCCCGAGTAGCTGGGACTACAGGTGCCCGCCACCTCGCCCAGCTAGTTTTTTGTATTTTTTTAGTAGAGACGGAGTTTCACCATGTTAGCCAGGATGGTCTTGATCTCCGGACCTTGTGATCCGCCCGTTTCAGCCTCCCAAAGTGCTGGGATTACAGGCTTGAGCCACCGCGCCCAGCCCATTGAGTGTTTTTCTGTTTGTTTGTGTCATCACGGATTTCTCTGAACAGTGTTTTGTAGTTCTCCTTGTAGAAATCTTTCACCTCCCTGGTTAGCAGTATTCCTAGATATTTTATTCTGTTTGTGGAAATTTTGAACGGGATTGAGTTCCTGATTTGGCAGGCGGCTTAACTGTTGTGGATGTATAGGAATGCTAGTGATTTTTTTACATTGAATTTTTTTTTTATCCTGAGACTTTTAGGAAAGTTATTTTGCCAACAAAAAGTGCTCTCAATATTTTATCCCATACACACTTTAAATTACATTAATTATTTTAAAGTTCTTGCATACAAATTAGTCATCCTTGGCCAGGCACGGTGCCTGCACCTGTAATCCCAGCATTTTAGGAGGCCAAGATAGACAGCTCACTTGAGGCCAAGAATTCAAGACCAGCCTGGCCAACATGGCGAAACCCTATTTCTACTAAAAATAGAAAAATTAGCCTGGTATGGTGGCATGCACCTGTAATCCCAGCCACTCAAGCAGATGAAGCATGATAATCACTTGAACCCTGGAGGCAGAGGTTGCAGTGAGCCGAGATCACCCACTGCACTCCAGCCTGGGTGACAGAGAAGACTCTGTCTCCAAAAATAAAAAATAAAAATTACCCATCTTTAGCTCTTTGTTTGCATTCTCAGGAGGCAGCTGCCTTTGGCAATTTTTGCTTGTGTTTTTTGTAATTACTAATATATTTCTAAATAACATGTTTTCAATAATTTTTCTTCAAACTCTCATAGACGTAAATTGAATTGTAAACTTTCACCACATCAGTGCAAACATACATTCATACTCTTCACCCTGCATTCTCCTGGTATAATTACATCACAATTTTTGTTTGAATCAACATACAGAATATATATTCTTGTTTTACATATATCTTATCACTGCTGAGCCTTGGAAAGTGCTGTATCAATTTCTTATAAAATGTTTCATTTTCCTAGATTTATTAAGGGCATATTTTGATTTGCTTAGTTTGGGTGTGTACCCATTATCAATGTATCCTCAAATTCGCTTCCAGAAGTGTTACTCTCTTGTCAATAGCTTTAAACATATCAAGTATCTATAAATTTATCTGCAGGTACCTCTCCTGGTGTTTTCTGTTCTCTTGTCTTTATAGGAACACCTTACTCCTACCCCTTCGCTGATACCTAACAACTCTCTTCACCTCTCTTTGTGTTCAATCCCATTTTCTGGATGCCATGTCCACTTCTTTTTCTGTTTATTCCTTTCTGAGAAATGGTTTATTGAGATGAAACGTTTGAGCTCTTATATGTCTGCAAGTATCTTTACTCTGCCCTCACAATTAGTTAACTGTATGAAGAAGTCTAGGTTGGAAATTTCTTCTGTCAGAATTTCAAAGGAATCACTCTATTGCTACTGCTGTAAAATATGGTATTACTGTTGAAAAAATATGATATTTAATTCTTTCTTCTTTTGTCCATGATTTGTGTTTTGTTTTTCTTATGGAAATCTTTTAGAACTTCCCTTTATCCCTAATGTTCTCAATTCCATGAAACTTGCCTTGAAGTAAGCCTTTTTATTTTGTATTTATTGTGCTGGACATAAATTAGGCTTTTCAATCTGAAAATGAGTGGCCTTTAATCTTAGGGAATTTTCTTGTGGAGTTATTTTCTGTTTTTCTTTCTTCTACTCATATTAATCAGATATTAGAGATTCTGGATTGCTCTTTTTTTGTCATCTGTTTACTTTAATTTTTTGTCCCTCATTCTTCTATTTTGAAAGATTTTCTCAGCTTTCTCTTTTAAACTTTATGTTGAACTCCTCAATACTGTTACCATATCTTAAATATTTTGAGTTATTTTTATTTTCTGCATATTTCTGTAGTTCCCACCATAATACAACAGTATCATGACACAAACAGTATCATGCACTTGTTTCATGGACATAGTGCACTGTATCTCTGGGGTTAGTAATATTTGTTTCTGTTTTCTATTTTTCATATCTCTGACTTAATTTGGTTTTCCTATTTTTCTTCCTATGCGTGTTAGTCTTTTTCTTTTATGTTTGAGGTTTCCCTAGTGTTAACTGCTTATTTTTCATTGCATTTAAAAAATTGTTTTAATTTGTTTTCTTTTTAGTTAATATGGGTACATATGTGCATTTGTGGGGTACATATGATGTTTGATATAGGCATATAATGTGTAATAATCATGTTAAGATAATAATCATATTAGGGCATTTGGGATATACATCACCTCAAGCATTTATCATTTCTTTATGTTGAGAACATATAAATTCTACTCTCAGTAATTGCTAAATATACAATAAATTATTCTTGACTGTAGTCACTCTGTTGTGCTATCATATACTAGCTCTAAGGCTGGGTGTGGTGGCTCATGCCTGTAATTTCAACAGTTTGGGAGGCCAACGTGAGAGAATTACTTGAGCCTAGGAGCTCAAAACCAGCCTGGGCAACATAGTGAGACCCTGTCTCTACAAAAAATTAGAAAAAAAAAAAATAACTGGTGTGGTGGACTGCACCTGTACTCCCAGCCACTCAGGAGCTTGAGGTAAGAAGATTGCTTGAGCCTGGGGACAGAGTGGTGGGGTAAGCGGAGGGGTTAAGGCCACAGTGAGCCATGATCACACCACTGCACTCCACCCTGTCTCAAAACAAAGAAACAAACAAAACAAAACAAAACAAAATAAAACACCACCAGAAAAAAAAAAAAAAAAGACTAGATCTAGTTAACTGCTTCTTAGCTTCTGTGTTTCAGAGTGAGGCTGCCTGGAAGTTCTGCATGCCTGGAGGTTAAGGTTAGGACCACTGTCCACTTCGTTAGTCTGGACTATTCATTGAGAAATTCACAATTGTCAAAATCTGCCTATCAGTATTATTGAACAGGTCACTTTTTCCAGAAGGAGATTTTCTAACGTACTGCCATAGGAATGTAGGGCTGGCTGTTACATTCCACATTGCCATGCAGTGCCGCGGTGTACTTTCGCTTAATCCTTCTGCATCACAGTGGCACTCATTACCCCGCACCTGGCAACTCGGGGTTTAGAGTACTTATGGTTCTGCCTCCTCAGAGAGTAAACCTCCATTCTTCTATCAACATGGGGGAAAAACCACTAGCATCTAATTGGATTGATACATAATTTCCACCAATCATGTTGTTTTCTCAACCTCCCATTTAGTAGTATCTGGCACTTTAATTTCTAAGGATTTATGCCCTTTTATTCTACGCCTATCATTTCAGTGGAATCGAGTGAGGGAGATAAGATAAAATATATGCTTAATATTCCATGTTTGACCAATGGCTACACACACTTTTGTGCATTTTTATTGACAAATAGTACTACCATAAGCTAACGCATTTTAGAACTGAAAAAGACATATTCTCTTTTGGTTGCCACTCACTAGAGTCACTCAAGCATTTATTTTAAATATGATTCTGAATAGGTGACTTTTAAAAGATATACTTGAATTATTTAGCTTCTTTAAAAACTTTATGGTTAAGAATATTTTGTTTTGGAAAATAAATTGCAGAATGCATAATATTCATCTTTTGAGAAATGAGAATATTTGCTAGGAGAAGAATGTTGTTCCTTTTCTGTAATAGCAGTTGGGTGTTTAGAATATCAAACTACTACAATAATTCTATGAATTTCCTTTATAAACTATACAGTAGCTAAGGTTTAGTAGGAAAGTAATACTTTTGTTCATGCAAAGCGCTCTTTATTCTGGATGTGTCTCTGGGGTAAATTGTCTCATTTCATTCTATATTAATAAATACAGTTTATTCTGTATGTAACTCCTGATTCCTCATTATTTATGGAGTGCCTTTCCAAACTAGAAAACCGACATTCTGTTTATTCATTTAAAAGGCATTATTGCATCAGAGTCAATGGTTTAGACTCTGGAGTCTTACTGCCCAGGTTCAAATCTTTAAAATGCTCCTAACTAGCTGTGGCAAAGTATGTAATATTTGTTTATTTGTTACCTCGTCTATATTGTGACGAAAATAACAAAGCCTTCAAAAGCTTGTTGTGAGGATTAGATATGTCAATAGACAGAGACCACTTATAGTGCCTGGAATGTGATAACTACTATGTAAGTTTTGACGTTATTGTTAGTGTACTGAAAAACAGAGCTCTGGCGAGATTAGGGAAAATACTGAGAAACATTGATTGTTCTCTGCCTATCATGTGAGCTCTGGAGAGATTAGGGAAAATACTGAGAAACACTAATTGTTTTCTGCCTATCATGTAGAAAACAGTTGTGTTAGTCTTGTTTCCATGCCTTTCTATTTTTATTTTCAGTGAGATTGTGAAAATATGATCTTTTGAAAGACTGTTTCATTTTCCTTTCAGGATGGCCATTTGGAAACACGATGTGCAAGATCAGTGGACTGGTCCAGGGAATATCTGTCGCAGCTTCAGTCTTTACATTAGTTGCAATTGCTGTAGATAGGTAAGTCTACACCAAACTCTGAATCCAGAAAAATCGGCACAGTCTGCAACTAGTATACCCGAAAAATATACAACCTGCTAAATTTGGACATATCTTTTCAAATTGTATTGAAAAAACCAACCTCTTTTTTAAAATTATTATACTTTAAGTCCTAGGGTACATGTGCACAATGTGCAGGTTTGTTTCATAGGTATGCACGTGCCGTGTTGGTGTGCTGCACCCATCAACTTGTCATTTACATTACGTATTTCTCATAATGTTATTGCTGCCCCACCCCCTCACCCAATGACAGGCCCCAGTGTGTGATGTTCCCCACAGTGTGTCTAGGTGGTCTCATTGTTCAATTCCCACATATGAGTGAGAACATGCAGTGTTGGTTTTCCGTCCTTGTGGTAGTTTGCTCAGAATGATGGTTTCTAGCTGCATCCATGTGCCTGCAAAGGACATGAACACATCCTTTTTTATGGCTGCATAGTATTCCATGGTGTATATGTGCCACATTTTCTTAATCCAGTCTATCATTGAAGGACATTTGGGTTGGTTCCACATCTTTGCTATTGTGAATAGTGCCACAATAAACATACGTGTGTGTGTCTTTATAGCAACCTGATTTATAACCCTTTGGGTACATGCCCAGTAATGGGATCGCTGGGTCAAATGGTATTTCTAGTTCTAGAACCTTGAGGAATAACCACACTGTCTTCCACAATGGTTGAACTAATTTACACTCCCAACAACAGTGTAAAAGTGTTTCTATTTCTCCACACCCTCTCCAGCACCTGTTGTTTCCTGACTTTTTAATGATGGCCATTCTAACTGGTGTGAGAGGGTATCTCATTGTGGTTTTCATTTGCATTTCTCTGATGACCAGTGATAATAAGCATTTTTTCATATGTCTGTTGGCTGCATAAATGTCTTCTTTCTAGAAGTGTCTCTTCATATCATTTGCCCACTTTTTGATGGTGTTGTTTGTTTTTTTCTTGTAAATTTGTTTAAGTTCTTTGTAGATTCTGGATATTAGCCCTTTGTCAGATGGGTAGATTGCAACAATTTTCTCCTATTCTGTAGGTTGCCTGTTCACTCTGATGGTAGTTTCCTTTGCTGTGCAGAAGCTCTTTAGCTTAATTAGATCCCATTTGTCAGTTTGCCATTGCTTTTGGTGTTCTAATCATGAAGTCCTTGCCCATGCCTGTGTTCTGAATGGTATTGCTTAAGTTTTCTTGTAGGGTTTTTATGGTTTTAGGTCTAATACTTAAGTCTTTAATCCATCTTGAATTAATTTTTATATAAGGTGTAAGGAAAGGATCCAGTTTCAGCTTTCTACATATGACTAGTCAGTTTTCCCAGCACCACTTATTAAACAGAGAATCCTTTCCCCATTGCTTGTTTTTGTCAGGTTTGTCAAAGATCAGATGGTTGTAGATGTGTGGTGTTATTTCTGAGGCCTCTGTTCTGTTTCATTGCTCTATCTCTCTGTTTTGGTACCACTACCATGCTGTTTTGGTTACTGTAGCTTTGCAGTATAGTTTGAAGTCAGGAAGAATGATGCCTCCAGCTTTGTTCTTTTTGCTTAGGATTGTCTTGGCAATGGAGGTTCTTTTTTGGTGCCATATGAACTTTAAAGTAGACTTTTCCAATTCTGTGAAAAAAGTCAATGGTAGTTTGATGGGGTTGGCATTGAATCTATAAATTACCTTGGGCAGTATGGCCATTTTCACGATATTGATTCTTTCTATCCATGAGCATGAATACTCTTCCATTTGTTTGTGTCCTCTTTTATTTCGTTGAGCAGTGGTTTGTAGTTCTCCTTGAAGAGGTCCTTCACATCCCTTGTAAGTTGGACTCCTAGGTATTTTATTCTCTTTGTAGCAATTGTGAATGGGAGTTCACTCAGGGTTTGACTCTCTGTTATTGGTGTATAGGAATGCTTGTCATTTTTTCACATTGATTTTGTATCCTGAGACTTTGCTGAAGTTGCTTATCAGTTTAAGGAGATTTTGGGATGAAACAATGGGGTTTTCTAAATATACAGTCATGTCATCTGCAAACACGATCAATTTGACTTCCTCCTTTCCTAATTGAATACCCTTTATTGCTTTCTTGCCTGATTGCCTTGGCCAGAACTTCCAACACTATGTTGAATAGGCGTGGTGAGAGAGGACATCCCTGACTTGTGCCAGTTTTCAAAGGGAATGCCTCCAGTTTTTGCCCATTCAGTATGATATTGACTGTGGGTTTGTCATAAATATTTTGAGATATGTTTCATCAATACCTAGTTTCTTGATAGTTTTTAGCAGGAAGTGCTGTTGAATTTTGTCACAGGCCATTTCTGCATCTATTGAGATAATTTTGTGGTTTTTGTCTTTGGTTCTGTTTATGTGATGGATTATGTTTATTGATTTGCATATGTTGAACCAGCCTTGCATCCCAGGTATGAAGCTTACTTGATCATGGTGGGTAAGCTTTTTAATGTGCTTCTGGATTCGATTTGCCAGTATTTTATTGAGGATTTTTGCACTGATGTTCATCAGGGATTCTGGTCTAAAATTCTCTTTTGCTGTTGGGTCTCTACCGGGCTTTGGTATCAGGATGATGCTGGCCTCATAAAATGAGTTAGAGAGGATTCCTTCTTTTTTCTGTTGATTGGAATAGTTTCAGAAGGAATGATACCAGCTCCTCTTTGTACCTCTGGTAGAATTCAGCTGTGGACTTTTTTTTTGGTTGGTAGGCTATTTATTATTGCCTCAATTTCAGAGCCTGTTATTGGTCTATTCAGACATTCAACTTCTTCCTGGTTTAGTCTTGGGAGGGTGTATAGGTCCAGGAATGTATCCATGTCTTCTAGATTTTCTAGTTTATTTGCATAGGGGTGTTTATAGTATTCTCTGATGCTAGTTTGTATTTCTGTGGGATTGGTGGTGATAGTCCCTTTATCATTTTTATTGAGTCATTTGATTCTTCTTTCTTTTCTCTTTTATTAGTGTTGTTAGTGCTCTATCAATTTTGTTGATCTTTTAAAAAAAACAGCTCCTGGATTCATTAATTTTTTGAAGAGATTTTCTGTCTTCATCTCATTCAGTTCTGCTCTGATCTTAGTTATTTCTTGCCTTCAGCTAGCTTTTGAATTTGTTTGCTCTTGCTCCTCCAGTTCTTTTAATTGTGATGATAGGGTGTCAATTTTAGATCTCTCCTGCTCTCTCTTGTAGGCATTTAGTGCTATGAATTTCCCTCTACACACTGCTTTAAATGTGTTCCAAAGATTCTGGTATGTTGTGTCTTTGTTCTCATTGATTTCAAAGAACGTCTTTATTTCTGCCTTCATTTCATTATGTACCCAGTAGTCATTCAGGAGCAAGTTGTTCGGTTTCCATATAGTTGTGCGGTTTTGAGTGAGTTTTGTAATCCTGAGTTCTAATATGATTGCACTGTGGTCTGAGTGACAGTTTGTTGTGATTTCTGTTCTTTTACATTTGCTGAGGAGTGCTTTACTCCCAACTATGTGGTCAGTTTTGCAGTAAGTGTGATGTGGTGCTGAGAACAATGTATATTCTGTTGATCTGGGGTGGAGAGTTCTGTAGATGTCTATTAGGTCCACTTGCTGCAGAGCTGAGTTCCAGTCTTGGATATCCTTCTTAACCTTCTGTCTCATTGATCTGTCTAATATTGACAATGGGGTGTTAAAGTCTCCTATTATTATTGTATGGGCGTCTGAGTCTATTTGTAGGTCTCTAAGGACTTGCTTTATGAATCTGGGTGCTCCTGTATTGGGTGCATATATAGTTAGGATCATTATCTCTTCTTGTTGAATTGATCCCTTTACTATTATGTAATGGCCTTCTTTGTCTCTTTTGATCTTTGTCAGTTTAAAGTCTGTTTTATCAGATACTAGGATTGCAACCTCTGCTTTTTTTTTTGCTTTCCATTTGCTTGGTAGATCTTCCTCCATCCATTCCTTTTGATCCTACGTGTGTCTCTGCATGTGAGATGGGTCTCCTGAATACAGCATAGTGATGGGTCTTGACTCTATTCAATCTGTCAGTCTGTGTCTTTTAATTGGGGCATTTATCCCATTTACAGTTAAGGTTAATATTGTTATGTTTGAATTTGAGCCTGTCATTGGGCGAGAGTGTCCCGGTTTTCCAGGTACAGTCTGTCATGGCTTCCCTTGGCTAGGAAAGGGAAATCCCCCGACCCCTTGAGCTCAGCTGAGGAGATGCCCCGCCCTGCTTCGGCTCACCCTCTGTGGGCTGCACCCACTGTCCAACCAGTCCCAGTGAGATGAACCGGGTACCTCAGGTGCAAATGCAGAAATAACCCGTCTTCTGCGTCGATCACACTGGGAGCGGCAGACCAGAGCTGTTCATGTCCGGCCATCTTGGAATAGACGTAGAATATCTACCTCTTTAAAAGCAACATACCTACTAAAGTTTCAGTAATAAGAAAATAAAACTATTGAATTTTCCATGCTTTAAAAATAAATAATTGGAGATGGTAAAATTTTCCTATTTTTTACACTACAATATAGACGTTTCTAACAGCAGAAATGCAAATGTGCTGAAATAAACCTGAAATTTTATCTATATTTTAAGATTGAAAATCATTCATCCATTCATTCATTCACACATGTTGTTGATCATTTATGATGTGCCAGGTACTGGGCTGGGCTGGTAACATCTAAAACAAATTAGAAGTGCTGCCTCAGGAAGGCTACAATCTGGTGAAGCAGACACAGTCATTAACAGATATTTACAAATAATGCTTTCTATTAGGGGACCAGTGTCTGACAGCTATGCAAAACAGATAATAATCAATTCTACCTATTAGGACAGGGAGTGGTGGATTCACAAAAGAGGTGAGACCTTCTGATTCCTTGAGGAGTCAGAAATTTACCCTTAGAAGAAACTGGGAAAAGGGCATCCCTTAAGACAAGTATATACTTAGGACGTTGAACTAGAAGGCACTTGTTCAGAGAAGTGCAGAGAGGTAGTTCAGCAGGAACAAGGAAGGCAAAGTGGTACATTTGTCCACAAAGAGAGAGATTTATTATGAGAAATTGGCTCACATAATTATGACAACTGAGAAATCCCAGAATATGCTGCCTGTAATTTGGAGACCTCAGAAAGTCTGTGGTATTATTCAGTGCAAGTCCCAAAGCTTGAGAACTAGGGAGAACCAATTGTGCAATTGGCCATTTGTGTAAATTGCATCCTGTGGGCAGGAGAAAATGATATGAGATGTCCTAGCTCAAGCAATGAGGCAGGGAAAAAAGGGGACAAATTCCTCCTTCCTCCATTTCTTGTTCTATTCAGGCCCTCAAAGGACTGGATGATGCCTACCCATACTGGGCGGGCAATTCACTTTACCGAGTCCACTGATTAAGAGGCTAATCTTATCTAGAAACAGTTTTATAGGTACATCCAGAAATAAGATTCAATCTCGGCACCCCTTGGCCCAGTCAAGTCAATAGATTAAATTAGCCATCACACTTTTGTAGCAGAGACTCTCAGTGCTCTGCCAGATCTTTTAAATGTTTCAGTGGGTTCTGTTTTACATCCAACTGCCAGTATCTTCATCTCTGTATCTCAAGTCCAAATTGTGCAAAGTCTCAGTTCTTAAGCAGAACAGACAAGAAATGCCAGATAATTAATATCCCTAGAAGTAGCCCTCAACTAAAATCTCATGAGAGTTGGTGTACTCAGCATTCTCTCCCCTTGGGTTGCGTAATTCTGCAACAAATGGTTTGATTCACATCCTTTGCTACCTACCTTCCCATTAATGAATCACTTCTCTATACTTTCAGTTATCTATTGACATATAATGAACCACCCTCAAATCAAACCACTTAGTGAGTTAAAATGACAGCAATATTTATTATGTCACAAATTTGTGATATGTGCAGATTTAGAAAGTACAGCTTGTCTCTGTTCTACTTGATGTCAGGTGGAGCATGTTGGTACCTAAACTCTCATGTTGGTACCTAATCCAGGGAGACTTGAATATGTGGAGGCTAAAAGAGCTCTGTCTCTACTGGTCTCTGCAAATGGGCTCTCCAGCAAGGTTACTTTAAGGTACCCGGACTTCTTATATGTTAGTTTAGGGCTCTGAAGGTCTGTGTCTCAAAAGATAGTACCAGCAAAAATCATGATGTGGTATCATTTTTGCTGCATTCTATTCATGAGATTGAGTCATTAATCCTTAGCCAAGGAGAAGGGAACAGAGTTTGGAAGCAATGTCGAAGAACTCGGACATGTTTTAAAACTACCACATCTTTATTTCTTGCACTTGCTCTCACTTTTTTTTTTTTTTTTTTTTTTTTTTTTTCTTTTCAGGGCTAGCTTTTGCAGGAAGGCAAACTAAAAAAAACTCCCAAGCTGATTTCTCCTGACTAAAATCCTTTGCCTGAATTTTACGGTTACATTCCAAAGCACCTACCGTACAACTTCACCTGCATATTCAACAAAAGACACCTTAAATTAAACATGCCCAGAGCTGAACTCATTATTCCAAGCCCCACACTATACACAAACAAAATAACAGGCAGCTCTTTTTCTCATGCTCCCCACATCAATGAATGGCAGGATCACTAACTCAATTCAAGCAGAAAACCTGAGCTTTATCCTGGAATCTTCTTTCTGTCTTCAACTTTGCTGTCACTCTCCGAATTCTATTATTTCTGAGTGCTAACTAGTTCTGAACCAGGCCACTGTCCTTTGTCACTTGGAATACTGAGATTGTTTTCTAACTGGCCTTAGGGCTTCAGGAAGCCAAACTCTTATTTTTTTCTCACAGCAGCCCAAATAAGCTTCTTAAATTATAAAAAAATCTTGCCTTTCATTGTGTAAATCCTTCAATGAATCCCCATTGGTTTTTAAATGAAGTCCAAACTTTTTAGCACAATTTTAGTAATTATTATATAGTTTTTAATATTTTTAATATTTCCATGGACTATTTCTCAGCAGGGATTATTCTCTATCTTATTCATCTTTGCTTTCCTGAAGATATACATACAAACACATATATATGTATGTGTACAAATATATAAGTATATATATTCATATATGTGCATTTATTAAACAAATACATAAGTACAAACATTTATTATAAATACAAATATATAAGTACATATATATGTACAGATATACATATGTACTTTTATATTTGTTCATCATTACTTTTATTGTTAATAGTGTCTGCTATACACCATTTATTCAAATTTTGAATTAAAATTTATCTCATGTATCAATATGTGTACTTATATATTTGTTTAATAAGTAAATGAAACAATAATATCCAAAACCCTATTAGTTTGTATTCAAAAAGAGCAACATACATACGTTTGTGTTTATGAAATTACCCATAATTTCAGGGCAGGTGAATGGGAGGATTCATGGATTAGAAGACTGTAAGAACACTTGAAGGTGAAAAGAGAAGATCGAAGGAGTTATAAAGAGTGACAACAGAGCAGTCAAAGCCCAAGCTAACTAGTCATTCTATGAAGCTAAGTTAATTTGGAGTTGCTGCTCAAACACTTAAAGCTCTACATTTTCTTATCTACAGATCTAGAATGTAACAATTTTCATAACATTTCAGTTTTATGGAGTCATAAAAATCAAGGAAGATTAAATAGGTAATAGGTACTTTGAAAAAATATAAAATGTTACACAGTTGCATGATAGTATGATTATCTTATGATTAACATAATGAAATTCAATAATAACAACAAGATCCACAATATCAAAATCATAGTAAAATGAATCAGGCTTACTCTACGTACGGATGCTGAATTTTTGTACTCAACAGAGGACATAGACTGTTAGGAAGGCTCATAATCAGAGCTCATAATGAATACTCTCAGATTTTTACAGCTGTAAAGCAAGTCAGCAACACACTTCGTGGCTTCAAACAATATTGGTTTATTACATCTCATGATTTTGTGGGTTAACTGGGCATCTCTTTGTTCACCCTCCTGCTTCATGTGTTATAACTGGAATCATTCATGTTGCAGCATTATTCTGGGAGCTAAACTGGAGCTAGAACATCCAAAATGGCTAAGCTCTTATATCCCAGAATCTTTCTCTACATGCTTTTTATCTAACTCAACTTCTTGGAGCTTGAAGGCTGGATTTTAAGAGGAAGCATTCTAGAAGGACCTGCCCCACATGCAAGTGTATAAAAAGCTTCTCCTTGCATCATGTTTGCTAATATCCTATTGGTCAAAGCAAGTTATGCAGATAATGTGTTGGGGACCACACAAGTGCCTGAGGGATAAAAGGTTCATTGATTGCTACAGGTTAGCAGTCTACCACAGTCTAACAGAGCTACCCATCTAAAGAGGACACTGTAGAGGTTGAGTTTGAGCTCTGAAGCCAAACTACTTGTGTTAAAATCCTGTGTAATTATTGGTAAGATTTTTACATTTTCCAAGTCTGTTTTCCTATCTTTCAAGCAAGGAGGCTTAAAGAGATGATCCATGCAAATTAATGGAACAGAGTCTGAAATGGTTTTAGGCCATGTTCATTATTACTTTTTATTATTAATAGTGTCTGCTATACTCCATTTGTTCAAATTTTGAGTTAAAATTTATCTCATGTATCAATTACAGAAAATGACAATGCATGCCTTTCTACTACAAATGATAACTTTCTATATTTTTGAGGGGACTGTGGGGTGAGAGGCCTGTAATTACATAAATTTGGTGTATGACTTGGTCAGAAGTGATGAAGCAGTGCCTCATTTATATTTGTCCTTAATTGCAGGTTCCGGTGTGTGGTCTACCCTTTTAAACCAAAGCTCACTATCAAGACAGCGTTTGTCATTATCATGATCATCTGGGTCCTAGCCATCACCATTATGTCTCCATCTGCAGTAATGTTACATGTGCAAGAAGAAAAATATTACCGAGTGAGACTCAACTCCCAGAATGAAACCAGTCCAGTCTACTGGTGCCGGGAAGACTGGCCAAATCAGGAAATGAGGAAGATCTACACCACTGTGCTGTTTGCCAACATCTACCTGGCTCCACTCTCCCTCATCGTCATCATGTATGGAAGGATTGGAGTGTCACTCTTTAGGGCTGCAGTTCCTCACACAGGCAGGCAGAACCAGGAGCAGTGGCACATGGTGTCCAAGAAGAAGCAGAAGGTCATTAAGATGCTCCTGATTGTGGCCCTGCTTTTTATTCTTTCCTGGCTGCCCCTGTGGACTCTAATGATGCTCTCAGACTATGCTGACCTTTCTCCAAATGAACTGCAGATCATCAACATCTACATCTACCCTTTTGCACACTGGCTGGCATTTGGCAACAGCAGTGTCAACCCCATCATTTATGGTTTCTTCAACGAGAATTTCCGCCGTGGTTTCCAAGAAACTTTCCAGCTCCGGCTCTGCCAAAAAAGAGCAAAGCCTACAGAAGCCTATGCCCTAAAAGCTAAAAGCCGCGTGCTTATAAGCACATCTAATCAGCTTGTCCAGGAATCTACATTTCACAACCCACATGGGGAAAACTTGCTTTATAGGAAAAGTGCTGAAAAACCCCAACAGGAATTAGTGATGGATGAATTAAAAGAAGCTACTAACAGCAGTGAGATTTAAAAAGAGTTAGTGTGACAGTCCTAACTCTACTATGCATTATAAATTTAAATACCATTGTTTTTTGTGGCTTTGCACTACAATTTTTTCAAAGAATGTTCTAAATAAAACATTTACTGAAAGCCCTCTCTGGCAAAAAAATAAAAATAACAAAAATGGTCATAAGATCATAAACAATCTTATGTTGTATAAAAATACAGAGTGACTTATACATGTTTGCATGAATAAATATATTTCTAGAGAACAGTTTACAAAGCCTCCTCTTTCCCAACTTAACCCTTGGTGTATGCGTCAAATCAAGCCCGCGCATGCGCACACGTGCCTGTGTGTATTTTCTCGAAATGATGATGATGAACAGTGAGTGCTTTGCATGAAACTATATTTTATCAATTTCTCCTTTGGTTTTGGGTTTAATATTTTGGACTACAAGACTATTACTCTGCTTATGTTTATAAACTGTATTTAGTTTTCTAAGAAATACATTCGATAACATGAAATTCTCTGCTGTTTTTTTTTTTTCTCATTTCCATTACTTAATTTGGGTTAATTTACAAAGGCAAGCTATTGTAGGTCCATGAGTAATTATGTCACAGCGGCCCTCACTCCCTGTGTGTCAGAACTGTAGTAGCAAATAAAGGGACATATATTTCTTTATATTTAAAAGTTGATTTTTTAAAAAGAGTACAAAGGAGTTTTTGTTGGCTTTTTCATATTTTCATAAGTGAAGTTTGTGCCCTAGTTGAACACACATTTGTTACAGAGCTGATTGAGGACCCCAACTTGACCCATTTCTCTAACAGAATCTCTGATGTAAAGAAGCAAACCCTTTAATAATGCAGCAGTTAGCAGAAAAACAGCACCTTTCTTTGAAGTGTTTAATCATAGATATTTAACAATTATCATAAAACTCTCACATAGAGAGCAAGAACAATTATTTCAAATCTTCTACTGAGCACATTTAAATCCAGCACCCTGGGTTTATTAAATTAGTATTATTGTTTAAAAAAGAATTGACAACCCCTGAATTCAGCTATGTTAAAATCATCTAATGATAATGGTTGTCACTGTTAGCTTTTATTCTAGGGTGAGGTAAATCTCTAGAAAATTGGAAATTATAACAAAATAAACAGTTTGGCAAATAAAAATAAACTTCTAGAAGTGAAGCTATTATACTTTTTTTCAGTCATTTTTGTGGTTCAAACTAAAAGCATTTGCTATGGTTTGGATGTGGTTCGTCTCCACCAAAACTCAGGGTAAAATTTTATTCCCAATGTGGCAATGTGGAGAGCTGGAATCTAGAGAGTGGTGGCACTACCCCATTAATAGATTAATGTCATTTCACAGGAGTGAGTTCTCGCTCTTGTGAAACTGGATTCATTATGGCAAAAGTGGGTTGTTGTAAAGCAAGGTTCTTCTCATGTTTTGTGTCTGTTTGGACATGCCTGCTCACTTTTCTGCTTCTCTGCCATGTTGTAACGCAGAACATGGCCCTCACCAGAAGCCAAGCAGATGCCAATGCCACGGTCTTAAACTTTCCAGTCACCACAGTTGTGAGCCAAATAAACCCTCTTTTCTTTGTAAATTACAAAGCCTCAGAATTCTGTTATAGAAACACTAAATGGAATAAAACTTTTCCACATTCTACTCTTTTGAGAAATAATTGTACAGTTTTTTGTTTGTTTGTTTTTGGTTTTGCTTTTTTTTTTTTTTTTTTTTTTGAAGTCTCTCTCTGTTGCCCAGGCTGGAGTGCAGTGCTGTGATCTTGGCTCAGTGCAATCTCTGCCTCCCAGGTTTAAGGAATTCTCCTGTCTCATCCTCCCCAGTAGCTGGGATTACAGGTGCACACCACTGCGCCTGGAAAATTTTTGCATTTTTTTTTCTTTTTTTTTTTTGAGATGGAGTCTCACTCTGTCACCCAGGCTGGAGTGCAGAGGCATGAATTCAGCTCACTGAAAGTTCTGCCTCCCAGATTCACACCATTCTCCTGCCTCAGCCCCACGAGTAGCTGGGACTGCAGGCGCCCGCCACAGCGCCCGCCACCACGCCCGGCTAATTTTTTGTATTGACAGGGTTTCACCGTGTTAGCCAGGATGGTCTCGATCTCCTGACCTCGTGATCTGCCTGCCTCGGCCTCTGAAAGTGCTGGGATTACAGGTGTGAGCCACCACACCTAACCAATTGTTGAGTTTCTATTTGAATTGAGCTATGTGTTATTTGAATATACAAGTGTTATTTCCTGCAATTATGAGGGGCAACTCTTAAAAGTTGTAGGTATAGAATTTGACCATATATTCTTTTTTCTTGATTCACTGAAATACTACTTACAGTTAGTGTACTCAGACATAGAAGATTATTTTCATATAGACTATCACTTTCTTATGGGCCTCCTCACACGGATACGCATTCTATCAGCACTTGAAACTCATTTTCACTAAATTGCATGTCCTCCCATTCATCTGCCTGCTTTTATCACTTTCTATTCCCTGTTTCATCTTTCTAATGGTGACAAAACTCTCCTTACTGCATCTTATCCCTACGTTCAGTCTTGCATCTTTTAATTATTTCTATAATTGGCAAAGGCATCTTCCTGAATTAGAGAACTAATTTACTTTCTTTCATTAATAAATAATTTGACAAATATAAGTATGTCTCTGGGAGTCTATTATATTTTTCATAATAGCTCTCTCTTTTTTTATAATAGGCTCTCTGCCTCTTAAAAGATGTGCATTTTAAAAGCCCACCATGGCCTGGCCCTCATCTCCTGGTTATATCTCTCTGACACAAATTGTTTCCAAAACTCAAGTCAGAAATGGTCAGCCTAGATTGTTATGTTTTTTCTCATTTATTACTTATTCACTGCTTTACTCCCTTATTTGTCTATCTTTTGTCCAAGATCTGTTAAAAAGTCACCTCTCTCAGAAAGTCTGCATTCTTACGGCAGAAATTGTTACTCTTTTCTAGGTACTATGTGCCTCTTACATATGACAACCTAACTTGTAATTTCTTTGTCTTGTGCTTGCAACTAGAATATAAATTTCTTAAGGGCATGATAAATTAGGCCTTACTCATCTTTAGATCCCCTACAGTGTGGATCACAGTAATAGGCAGTAGATACATACATGCTAGATAATCACCACAGGCAAAAACCATCTGTCATCTTGCTTAAGAGGAATGTCTAATTCTGAACAAGTAGAATTTTGCATACAGATTCTAGTACACCTATTACAGAAAAAGGAGAGCTTTTCTATAAATTGAAACAATAAAATAACAGATAAAGAAAGATAAAATGTCTTGAACATGCGTAGATACTAAGATTTAGATTATACAGTCATACATGATTTGCTACCTAATAGTTTAGTGCTTTGTACAAACAAATTTCCTATGCCTGCAGATTTTCTTATCTGTAATATGGGAACAGCAATAGCTCCTTCCTCCTGGTCTGCTGTGAGTATTAAATGATGGGGGGAAGTTTGCATAATAAAAAGCAGAGAAACTGTAACTTAGCAAAGGCTAAATGATTGTTGCTGTCTCGACGATAGTGAAAAGTATTAATAGGAGCAGTAGTTATAATAGTCTCAAGCCCATGCTAGGTTATATTTTACATGTTTGATAACCCTCACTAGAGCACTCCAAGGTATGTATTATTCCCGTTTTACAGATGAGAGTACCTAGTCTAAGAGAAGCTGGTTTTACCCAAAGTCATGAAGCTTGAAAGTGGTACAAACAAGTTTGTAACTCAGAAACATATAATTCCAAAATGTTACTTTTCCTTCTATATCATATCATCTGTGTGTTATGATGAACTTAGTTTGGACTACCTCTTAACCATTTCTTCAATCACCATTTTTCTGATTGTAAAACAACATCTGGGCTACTTGTAGAATTTGTGAGAAACAGAATAGTACAAAGAAGAGATTAAAATTACACATAATCCCTCTAGCAAGAAGAAAAAAAACACTGAAGACACATACTTCAACTAACACTTAGTTCAGCACCCTTTATATAAAATTTGCCAATAGTGATTATTTCCTAAAGTAGATTCCTTGCAGGAAAATTACTAGGAAGATCATTTTTGTAATACTTTTGATACGTACCCTAAATTATTTTTAAACTATTAATATAAAATTCCAATTTTGTGGTTGATCATCTCATAGTATCCTTAACACGTAAGTTTCCCTTCAACTTTGCTACTTTAATATGTGAAAATCATTTAAATTTGTTGTTTTGATTACTAGCGTAGTTGAACGTTGCTCTGTTTCTTACTAATTTATATTTCTTCCTCTTCCTATTTGGCCATTTTCCCTGTGTATTTTTTATTTCCTTTTGTATTTTTATTCATTGCTATGCATTTCTGTATTTAAGGCATAGCATCTTCAATAACAGGCAGAACAATCTTTTTAAAAAACAAGTTAGATGTCACTTTCTCATTTCAAAGCCATCAATAGTTTCCTTTCAAATTAGGAAAGAAACAAACTTCTAGGCTTACATACATTTACTTTTTCTGCCCTTGCCTACCTCTTAACCTCATCTTGAACCCAACACTTATCATTCACACAGACTGTCTGTCTCTTCCTCTGACATCGGCCAAGCCCTTTGCTGCCTCTATGTTCTGCACCTGTGTTCTTCCTGCCAGGAACGTCCTCCCCATTTACCTTCACACATCGGCTCCCCCTTAGCCTTCAGTGTTCAACTGAAACCCCACCTGAGCCTTGCCTATTTCCTCGATAGCCCTTCTAACTATCTGCAATAATCTTCAAAATTTATTGAATTACTTGTTTAATATCTATCCCCTTCCAAGAAGCAAAATCCATAAAGGCAAGGATTTTTGTCTTGTTTATCATTGTATCATTCAGTGTCTAAGAGAGTGAGTGGCTCATAATGGACACATGATAAATATTTGAGCAAATTAACTGGTTGCAAATATTTATCAGTTTTTAATTTTCATTAAGTTTATTCATGAATATGAGTTATTTTATTTTTAAATATTGAAATAATTCAGAACATAATAGAAACATTTAATATACAAAAGCAGATGAAATAAAATAAAATAAAATAATTCTTTATTCTGCTGTCACTTACTGACAATCATTCTTACTGTCATTTGGGGGCAATGGTACATGCTTTCTTTCACTATGATTCTGGGGCATATGCTTTATTATCTTTTTATGTACTTAGTGTATCAAGGACATGTTTTATGTTGTTTAATAGTCATCAGAATATTTTGTTTTCATTCCACTTCCATTATTTATTAAGTTTCTTCCCTGTACCTGGAAATGTAAATTATTTCTTACATTTTATAAAATGATATAGCTATTTGCACCTTGTAAAATACTGGGCATAGTTATAATCATCTTAGAATAGACTTCCAAGAAATTCAATTCCTTGGCCAAAAATGCAAGTACATTTCTTAGTGTTTTAATGCAGACTGTGAAATATCTCTTTAAAAGATTTTTAACATTCACTTAGTGCTTTAAAACTTTGTTCACTCACTTACTCTCAAATACTACACATTCCATAAAACCAGTTGTTTTGCCAATTTGATAAGAAAGAACTTGTATCCCCATGGGTATTGCTACACAACTGAACATTAAAACATAATCTACATTTAACTTGATTCATTTGTATTCGTTTGTCTTCACTTGTATTCATTTGCATTTCCTCCTTAGTCAATTTCCTCTTCATGGTTTTTGCCCACATCTCCATTTATTTTTCTTAGCAACTTGTAAACACACTCCCTGATTCAAGATATTAATCTTTGACCAGCAGGTAGATAGCCACATTTTCCCTTATTCAACATGTGCCTGTGTACACATGTATGCATATAGATATGAGGGTAAAGACCTTAGCCTTGAAAGAGTTTTTTTTTTTTAAGTGGCTTAAAGAAGATAGATAATTATATCTCTCTCATAAAATTATACCTGATGGGAGTGGTCTAGTTTAGCACAGACTTTATTTAGATACCCAGATTCCTTCCTTCTGATTGCCAGAGAGTAGGAATCAGCAAACCACCCTCAAATCTGGCCTTCCACCATGTTTTGGCAAGTACAATCTTATTAAAACACAGCTCTGCCCATTTTATTTACAGATTGTCTATAGCTGCTTTCATGCTACAATAGAGGATCTGAGTAATTAACACAGAGACTATCTAGTTAACAAAACCTAAAATATTTATTATCTGAATAATTGTGGAAAATTCATTAATTCCTCCACAGAGTTTTGTTCTTGTCTCCATGGTCACAGCTGACCAACAGGCACATCCATGTATAAGAACATGAAGAGGGAAAGGAAGAGTTCTAGAGCAGGTAGTGGGTCTTTAAATTGTAGAAAACCTGGAAAGTATACAAGTCACTGCTGCTTATATACAGTTAGCTAAATGTACTCACCTAGTCATGCCAATATTCAAAGACAGCTGGTAAATATAGTCCTCAGGTAAGCAGCCATGTGCCCAGGCTAAATTCTACTACTATAGAAAAAAGAGAGAGTAGTTTGTTTACACATTTACATTATCAAAATACTATTTTTTATTTTTGAAATTTTTAATTTTGATTTTAGAAATTACTTTCAAGTCTTTACACAGGACATTTGCTTTCTGTGGTAGGTAAAATAATAGTTTCCTCCCTTTCAAGATATCTATGTCGAAATCCCTGGCATTTGTAAGTATGTTACTGTATTTGACAAAAGAAACTTTGCAGATGTGATTAAGCTAAGAATCTAGAAATGAAAAAATAATCCTGGATTATCCAGGTAGACCCAGTGTAATCACAAGGGTATATCTAAGCACAAGAAAGATACAGAAGGGAGAGGCAAAAGAAACTCTGGCTATAACAGAGATCAGAGTGACACAATTTGAGAAAAATTGGAACCTGTCTTTGAATGTGAGGGAAAAGGACCTGAATCAAGGAATGTGAGTGGCCTCTAGGATGGAAAAGGCAAGGAAATGGGTTTTCCTCTAGAGCTTCCAGAAAGAAACACAACCCTGATGATGACTTGATTTTAGCCTAGTGAGCCCTGTGTTGGACTTATAACCTGTAGGACTGTAAGAGTATATATTTGTGTTGTTTTGACATACTAAGTTTGTGGTAATTTGTTGTGGCCATAATAGATGAATGAATGCAGACCCTGGTGCCTGGAAGTGAGAAGCCACAGTCACAAAAAAGTAGGTGTAAGTGGCTTGAAATATGGCAATGAAGAGGGGTTGGAAGAATTCTGAGGATCCTGAAGAATAAGCCTAGATCTCCCTGAGCAGGTTGTTGGTAAAAATATGGATATTAGCAATTCTGTTAGTGAAAACTGAGAAGAAAATAAGAGCCAGGAGAGAGAGAGAGATATTTATCACTTTAGAGAATACCTGCATTGTTATAAAAAGACTCTTAGTAGAAATATGGATGTTTAAGGCACTGCTTATACAGCCTCAGAAGGAAACGAGGGGCATGTTAGGGAAACTTGAGGAAAGGAGAGCCTTGTTACATAGGGCCAGAGGTTTAATGGAATTAGGTCTTGTCATTATGTGGAAATCAGAACTTGGATATTTAGCTGAGAAAATTTTGGGGCAAAATATTGTAAGCATGGCTTGGTTGCTTCTTGTTGATTACAGTAAAATTCAAGACGGCATAAACTAAGGGAAGAATGGTCTTTAATAAAAGAAAACATGTTTTGATAGTTTGAGAACTTATCAGACTATTCAGATTGCAAAAAATGAAATTAAGAGAGTCACTGTCAGAAAAGTATGCTATATGAAAAAAACCCAGGGTATGTTTGGATAATCTTTTGCTAAATTTCAGAAAAACAGAAGATCAGAGTATTCGGAGGGTAAGCATGTGACTCATAGATGCCCTCAGCCATCTCAGCAGAAGCCAAAAATGGAAATGGGATTGTCTTTGAAAAATCTGTTGAGGATCCTCTTGTCTACCAGAATTTAACCTGTGGCCCACATAGGAGACCCACCCAGTTTTTGAGAATGTTATATCAGCAGAAACACTGCCAGATGAGACTAAAAATGACTGAGAGGGGCTGACGTGAAAGAAGACTCTCAAACTCCCAAAATTCTATAGGCAAAAAACAAGCTGATAAAGCTCTTCAACTGTAAAAGGTGATGCCTTTCATGAATAAGGAAGATGACAATAAGGACAGAGTTGAAAGCTCAAAAGAAAGAGCCATGAGCTCACATAAAACAGCTAAGAGCTTAGAGGGCGAAGCCAAGAGCTCAGAGGGAGTCAAAACCACAAGCTACAGAAGATTATTCCTCAGGCTTAGAACCTAATGGAATTTGCATGACTGGATTTTAAAAAATACTTGGGATTGGTGACTCCTATTTTTCCTTCCATTTTCTCCCCTTTTGAGCAGGAATGCCTGTAAACGTTATCCTATGCCGGCCCTACCATTGTATTTTAGAAGCAGGTAACTTGCTTGTTTGGTGTATAGGTCCACAGATGGAGAGGAATTGTGCCACTAAGTTTGTGATTTTTTTTTTATGGGAGAAATATAAAAAGGATATATTTCATCTTCTTTTTTAAAAAATCAATTATTTGATTTGTTTGAAGTGCATATTTTTGTAAGGAAAAATATTTTCTAGATTTTTCAATAAGTTTTTTCATTCAATGATAACTCTCCCTGGCTTGTGTTATCACTAGTTAAGGAATTCTAGTTTGAATCTGCCTTCGCCTTCTCTCTCAGGTAACATTTACCAAACATCCCTACAGCAGCTCTACCTGGTGGTCGCTTGTACTGCTCCCATGCTTAGGTATTGTGCTGTAGTGCATTTCCTTTCTCTGGATAGTGAATGCTGGCTGTTAGTGGCGCATGGATTATGCCATATACACATGAAACATATGTTCAATTCAGCAAACCAGACATTAAAAATACATACCTTAAAAAATCCAAAAATTCAGCTTGAATGAATTCACATAGGAAGTTACAATATGAAGACTATAAGAAGCTGCATGAATTTCAGAATAAGAATGTTTTATATTTTGTAGTTGTTGATTATAATATAGAAAGAGGATAACCATAATCTTTCCAGTGGCTAACGCCTCACGTGGCCCACAGGTATGGTAGTGTGGCAGTTAAAACCAAAGATACCAATGAAGGATTCCTTGCTTGTTATCAGTTGCATGATTATGGTCAAGGTACTTAAACCTTCTGTGCATCAGTGTCCTCATTTGTAAAATGAGGTGATAATAGTACCTGTTTGCAAAATTGTTCTTAAATTAGTTATACAAAGCATTTGAAACTGCTTGGTCTTCATGTAATTATGTCTGCAATTGCACATACCACATATTCAGGTAGGAAAAAAACAAATTTAAAAATATTGAATAAAAAATTAAAAGCAAGAAAATTTCTTTACCTGATAAATTAGCGCTGAGTAGTGACTTTGTGTAAGCTTTCACCTGTCACAGTGTGATTGTTATAGAAGATGACACATATTGTAGCATATAAATACTAATTAAGGTTAAAATGGAAAAAATTAATAATGGTGAAAATCTCAATCCTGTAGGTATGAGAGTGGACTAATAATGGACTATGTATCATTGCTTAATATATATCAAGTGCTTTTTTTTCATTTATTGCTTTCTTCTTTTATATGGTGGTCTTTTGAGGGAAAATAATCTGCTTTTTAAATCTTTGTATCTTTAGGACTCAGCATATTGCCTTAAAGATGTAAGTAAACAATTTTGAGTAAATTGAATGTCAGAACAAGTGTTGTAACTTATGAACTTGTTACTCTAATATCTGCATTGCCTCTTGGATAAAACATTATGATCTGTGATTGTGGATTGGATTAAAATAAATAAAACATTTGTCCAATCAGAATTCTTGATTTTCTATTAAATATTTCTTGTAAGCAAATATATTTTTCTTACTGAAGAATTCACAATGATACTTTTCTTATTACCAAAGCATAATGATAGTAAATTTCAGATAAAGAACTTAGCCAGGAACTATATTACCAGCATTTTTTTCTATTGCTTTCTTAATATTGATTTCAATTTTCTAAAAGCATATCTCTAAAAATTTGGAATCTCTATTTGAAAAACTATTTTTAAGTGTCACAACAGAATAGCACTTATTTTAAAATTATACTCATTAGACATTTATTCCATATAAAAACTTTCAGACAATGCCAAATAGTTTTATTATTTAAGTTTGCTGGATTAAGGAAATCAAGCCAAAAATCCTTAGTGGTACCACTCTTAACAAGAGCTGTGAACGGTTGATGTTCCTTAAATCTTCACAACATCACCAAGTATTAGCCATTAGTATGCCCATTTTGATGAAGAACTGACCTTATACATGTTAAGAAGATTGTCCAAAGTCACAAAACAAGTGAGCAGCAGAGCCAAACTATAACCATGTCAACATTTAATGAGTTTTTATAATGAGCCAGGCACTGCTATGGTCTTTACAGGCATTGCATCACAATTCTTACATGCTGTGACATGGGTATTATCACTAAGCACCTTTTCAGGTAGACACAGAAGATGAAGCATAGAAATATTAAAATAGGGCAGTAATTTAAAATGTTTGTTAAGTGTTGAGATGGTCTTCTTTGCATACTGGCTCAGTTTCTAACCTGTAAAATAGATATAATAGAATCATTTTGAAATTTAATGAAATACTATATGTAAACAGATTAGAACTGTACCCTATTTACCAATAAGAAACATGGTATGAAACATGGTTCATACCTGTCTAGTATCTATTGCTGATTTTTAAGAGGCTCAGTACTATGTAGATAAAAGTCAATGCTATTTAGATTAGGGATCCCCCACCCCTGGGCCATGGAGGTCCGTGGTCTGTCAGGAACTGGGTTGCACAGCAGGAGGTGAGTGACGGGCTAGTAAGTGAAGCTTCATCTGTATTTACAGCCACTCCCCATTGCTCACATCACCACCTGAGCCCCACCTCCTCTCAAATCACCTGCAATATTAGATTCTCATAGAAGCATGAACCCTATTGTGAATGGAGCATGTAAGTGATCTAGGTTACATACTCCTTATGAGAATCTAATGCCTGATGATCTGCCACTGTCTTCCATCATCCCCAGATGGAACTGTCTACTTTCAGGAAAACAAGCTCAAGGCTCCCACTGATTATATAATTATTTCATTATATATTACAATGTAAAAATAATAGAAATATAGTGCACAATAAATGTAATGCACTTGAATCATCCTGAAACCATCCCCAACCCCTGGTCAATGGAAAAATTATCTTCCGTGAAACTGGTCCCTGGTGCCAAAAAGGCTGGGTACTGCTGATTTAGATGACTGTTTTAAATTGACCACTTAAACCATAGCAAACAAACAACCACAAAAACTCAGTCTCTTATTGAGTCTTATGTACCAAAATTTTATATAATTTTTGTTTGACTTCAAACTATCACATATGTATTGTTTATCCTCATTTTATTGGTGTTAAAAGTAGAACTCAAGAGATACCACATGACTTATCTAAGGTCGTGTATCCAAACTTTGATGAAGCTCTGCATTGGTCACATGCCCATACAGTCCCAAAGTCCATGCTCATTCAGTCATACTTCTAAATGGAGGTTCTATTTTTAACATTCTTATTTTATTTTAAATTTAGGGACACATGCGCTGGTTTGTTACATGGGTATATTGTATGATGCTGAGGTTTGAGCTTCTATTATTGGAAGTCACCTAAGTAGTGAACATAGTACCTGATATGAAATTTTTCAACCCTCACCCCCTCCCTCCCTCCCTTCTTTGAGAATCTCCAGTGTTTTTTGCTGCCATCTTTATATACGTGAGTAACCAAAGTTTTGTTCCCATTTATAAGCAAGAATATATGGTATTTGGTTTTCTGGTTTCTGTGTTAATTTGCTTAGGATAATGGCCTCCTGCTGGATCCGCATTGCTGCAAAAGACATGATTTATTTCTCTTTTATGGTTGCATAGTACTCTGCGTTGCATTTGTGCACCATTTTCTTTATCCAGTCTACCATTGGTGGGAACCTGGGATGATTCCATGTCTTTGCTGTGGTAAACAGTCCTGCAATAAACATATGAGTGCAGGTGTCTTTTTGTAGAAAGATTTATTTCTGTTTGAGTATATACCCAGTAATGGGATGGTTAAGTCCAATGGTAGATCTGTTTTTAATTGTTTGAGCACTTTCCAAACTATTTTCCACACAGTTAAACTGATTTGCATTCCCAACAACAGTGTATACCTGTTCCCTTTTCTCTACAATCTCAACGACATCTGTTATCTTCTTACTTTTTAATAATAGTCCTTCTATTCTAACTGGTGTGAGATTGTATTTCATCATCTTTTTGATTTGCATCTCTCTGATGATTCATAATGGTTAGCATTTTTTCATATGTTTGTTTGCTACTTGTGTGTCTTCTTTTGAGAAGCATCTTTTCACTGTTCATGATTTTGCCTACTTTTTAATGGGGTTATTTGTTTTTATTCTTGTTGATATGTTTACATTTCTTGTAGTTTCTGGATATTAGTGCTTTGTTAGATGCACACTTTTCTGCCATTCTGTAGGTTGTCTGTTTACTCTGTTGATACTTTCTTTTGATATGCAGAAGCTCATCAGTTTAACTAGGTCCTAACTGCTAATTTTTCTTTTTGTTGCATTTGCTCTGGAAGACTTAGACACAAAATTTTTGTCTGGGACAAGGTCCATAAGAGTATTTTCTAGCTTTTTCTCTAGGATTTTTATGATTTGAGTTATTACAATTAAGTCTTTAGTCTACCATGGGTTTGTGAATGGTGCAAGGTAAGGGTACTGTTTTATTCTTCTGCATATGGTTAGCCAGTTTTCCCAGCACCATTTATTGAATAGAGTATCCTTTCTCCATTGTTTATCTTTGTTAGCTTTGTCAAGGATCAGTTAGTTTTAGGTGTGCAGCTTTATTTCAGAGGTCTTGTATTAGGGTTCTCTAGAGGGACAGTACTAATAAGATATCATTATTAGTATATATATACTATTATATATATGTATATATATAATATATACATATATATATATATATATATATATATATATATATATATATATGAAAGCAAGTTTGTTAAGGAATCACACCATCACAAGATGAAGTCCCATGACAGGCTCTCTGCAAGCTGAGGAGCAAGAGACAGCCCGAGTCCTAAAACTTCAAACTTAGGGATACCTACATTGCAGCCTTCAGTCTGTGGCCAAAGGCCCGAGAGCCCCTGGCAAACCAGTGTTGTAAGTCCAAGAGTCCAAAAGCTGAAGAATTTGGAGTTCAATGTTGGAGGGAAGGACGCATCCAGCACTGGAGAAGGATGAAGCCCAGAAGACTCAACCAATCTAATCTTCCAGTTTCTCTTGCCTGCTTTATTCTAGCTGTGCTTGCAGCTGATTAGATGGTGCCCACACAGATTGAGGGTGAGTCTGTCTCTCCCAGTTCACAGACACAAATGTTAATCTCCTTTGACAACACCTTCACAGACACACCCAGGAACAATACTTTCCATTCTTCAATCCAATCAACTGACACTCAATATTAACAATCACAGGTCTCTATTCTGTTCCATTGGTCTATGTGTCTATTTTTGAACCAGTACTGTTTTGGTTACTGTATCCTTGTAGTATAGCTTGAAGTAGGGGAATGTGATACCTCAGGCTTTAATTTTTGCTTAAAATTTATTTGGTTATTTGGGTTCTTTAATGGTTCTATGTGAATTAAAAATAATTTTTCCTAATTTAGTGAAAAACTACAATGATAATTTGATAGGAATAGCATTACATCTATAGATCTCTTTGGGCAGTATGTCCATTTTAAACATGTTGAATCTTGTAATCCATCATTATGGAACATTTTTCCATTTGTCTGTGTTATCTGTGATTTCTTTCAGCAGTGTTTTATAGTTCTTCTCGTAGAGATCTTTCACCTCCTTGGTCAGGTATAGTCCTAGGTATTTTGTGTCTGTGTCTGTGTCTGTGTGTGTGTGTGTGTGAGTGTGTGTGTGTGTGTATGTGTATCTGTTGTATATGGGGCTGTGTTCTTGATTTGACTCCAAGCTTGAGCATTATTGGTGGATAGAAATGTTTAATAATTTTTGTATATTTATTTTGTATCCCCAAACTTTGCTGAAGTTGTTTATTAGGTCTAAAAGTCTTTCAGTGTAATCCTTAGGGTTTTCTAAGTATAGGATCATATCATTAGGGAAAAGAGATAATTTGACTTCGTCTTTTCCTATTTGTATGTCTTTTATTTATTTCTATTGTCTGATTGCAATGTCTGAGACTTCTAGTATTATGTTGAGTAGGAGTGGTGAGAGTGGACACCTTTGTCTTGTTCCACTCTTTACAGAAAATGCTACCAGCTTTTGCCTATTCAGTATGATGTTGTCTGTGGGTTTGTCATAGCTGGCTCTTATTATTTTGTGTCCTATTCCTTCAATGCCTAGTTGGTTGAGGGTTTTTGTCATGAAGGGATGTCGGATTTTATCAAATTTTTTTCTGTGTCGATTGAGGTGATCATATAGTTTTTGTTTTTAACTATTCTTATATGGTGAATTATATTTATTAATTTGCATATGTTGAACCATCCTTGCAGCCCAGAAATAAAGTCCACTTGATTGTGATGAATTAACTTTTGAAGCACTGCTGGATCTGGTTTGCTAAAATCCTGTTGAGGATTTTTGTGTATTATGTTCATCAGGGATATTGGCCTGCAGTTTTCTTTGTTGTTGTTGTTTTTGTGTCTTTGCGAGAGTTTGGAGTCAGGATGTTACTGGTTTCATAAAATGAGTTAGGGAGTTGTCCTTCCTGCTCTATTTTTTGAAATATTTTCAGTAGGATTGGTACCAGCTTTTTTTTGTATGTCTAGTAGAATTTGGCTGTGAATCCGTCTGGTCCGAAGCTATTTTTGATTGGTAGAATTTTTATCAATGATTCAATTTCGTCACTCACTATTTATCTGTTTAGGATTTCTATTTCTTCCTGGTTCAATCTTGGGGCGTTGTGTGTTTCCAGAAATTTATCCATTTCCTCTAAATGTTCTAGTTTATGTGCATAGAGATGCTCATATTAGTCTCTGAGGATCTTTTATATTTCTGTAGGATCAATTGTGATATCACCTTTGTCATTTCTGATTGTGCTCATTTGGATCTTCCCTATGTTTTTCTTTGTTAATCTAGCTAGTGGTCTATCAATCTTGTTTATTCTTCCAAATAACTGGACCATCCTTAAATTTCCAAATATCAAAAATAATTATTAATTTTTAATTTCTCTTACAAACAGCCACTAGCAGCAGAGTTACCAGGAAAATGAATCAAATGATGTGTTCTTTCATCAAAATTGCAGGAGAGAGAGCACAACGATGAACAATGATGCAAAACTATTGTCAGACTATGCTGACATATCCTTTAAAAGCATAGTTTAGACTAATTTTTTTCCACATAGCCATTTTACCTCTGACAAAAACTAAGAAAATTAGAAAAGAAAATAAATTTAAAACTACTTTTACATAAGAGGCAGTCGACACTTGGACAACTAAACATTGATATAATTTTACAATTCAATTTCAATGATATAATACATGATATTTAAAGTAACTCACCTGAGCTCATAATTCTCACAGGCAAAATGGTTTTACTGTTTTATAATGACATCATATACTCTTAATTTCCTCTCCACTGGAATCAAATCTACCTGATTAATTTGGAAGCATTCATTTGGGTTTGTTGAGCTATATAGCACTGAGTGGCAACTAGAGGGTCATTTATTTTTCACACATTGAAATCCACAAGTAGAACATTCCTGATATCAACATAAAAGCAAAATTTTGTATGCCACCAAGGAAGCATCTGTATACATACCTTGATGGCTACAGGATTCTATGTTCCTCAGCTTTACCAACACCTGTTCGAACTCACTTCCTGAAATAACTTTGCTCTATTCCAAAGACATTTACCAAGCTCATTAGGAACTGTTAAAGTAATATTCTTAGGGCATTTTTTCTAGTTTAAGTATATGTGTCTTTCTTGTATCCATAGAAATTTACCTAAAATATGTAATAATTTTATAAATTATTATACTCTATATTCCCAAATTTCTAAGTCAAATGTATTCAAGGAGATCTTTTCCCAATTTTCTCTCTTGGCAAAACTCTTCAGTATTATCAGCATCATTAATATGTACAATAGCAAGATAATCCACTTTAAGGATAACAAAAACATGCTTTGAGACAGTGCTATATTAATATGTTCAAACAAGTAAAAATATTCAAGTGGTAGTAAAAAAGCTTTTATTCTTATTTTTACTTTGGCCGATGGTGGAAATATATTTTCTTGCACGTGAACATATCCTGTCAAGATAGGTCATCAGCCTCTCAAATGTTAACTTTATGCAATCCTGCGCTGTCTTGTCACTGGGACTTCTGTTTTCTAATGTCTTTCCAGAGTATCATTTGCAAACCAAACTGTCCTCCTTTAGGCACACAGCATTATTCTTACTATTTGTTTTTTTGCAATAAATTAAGTTTTTAATGCCCTCTTTAATGTTATCTACCAGAGATAAGGAGCACAGTATTTTCACACTCTAGAGGTGTGGTTTGATTTATGCTCCTATCCTCACTCCCTTCACAGCAGTTGTTGTTTGTTTGTGTGTGTGGAGGGAGGGAGTAGATATTGAAATGCTGATTTCCTGATCCAGTGATATGTAAATTTTCCCAAGAGGAAAACTGTTTTTTTTTTTTTTTTCAAACTTATTGTCTCAGGGTCAAAGGTGGCTACCATGAAAGAAAGAGTAAGTTGATAGGTCAGCAACGTCTGTTCAACTCACTCAAATAGCAAAGACTTCCCAGAGATTGTCCAGCTGATATTGTATTGACTTAATTAAGAATTAAGGAAGAATTGGTTTAATTTAAATAAAAATAGAATATTGTTGCCATCCCAGCTATTAGTTTAACAGCTACAAATCATTTTTATAAAGCCTTTATATCTGCTTATGCATGCATAACAGTAACAAGGTCTACCATCTATGGAGGCTTATTATATGCTAATTTCTATATTAAGTTATTTCCTTGCATTATCTTACTTAATATTCACAACAACCTTAAGAGTTAGTCATTATTATATCTATTTATAGATTAAGACTGGAAAATTATGAAAATGGGTACCTTGTCCTTTATCATGAGCACTAAGCTTGATATTTTATCTTGCCCAAATTCCTACCTAAGGGTGCTAGGGAGTCATGCCCTATAAACCATAAATCCTCACCAGATGGGTTTTACTTGACCTTGTATATCATATATATATATATCACTAGATTAGAAAAATCAGTCTATCAAATCAAAGAAAATGAATGAGAATCATGGTTTAGCTGGCATCCAGAATCATCAAAAAGAGAGAACGATAAACTCACCTCCGTCCAGGAAGTTAGTAAAAAAATTTTGAAATTGTCTCAGAATTAAAGAAATTAGTAGAAGCCACTTCTGAAATAAGGAAGGCTCCAGAAACTGTCTCCTCTTCTGCTCCTCCTGACCCTCTCTGCTCTCTGAACTTCCTTGTCTGGACAATTTCATTTTTTCCTCCTCCTTCCCCTACTCCCTCTCCTTAAACCACAGGGGGATCAGAAATAGCTGGAGAAAATCACATACTATTTGGTCCTTTTTAGAGTAAAAACCAAAGGCACAGAGGATCCTAACATAATACATACTCCCTATACCAAATCAGAGTTAAAGACCCTGGTATCTGGATTCCTCAATCCGACTAAAGATCCCTTTGTGTTTGCTAAGGAATTCCAGTTAATATTTCAGACTTTGATCCAGAGTTCTCTGACCCATATCAGCTGATTGAGTTACTGGTCCCCACAAACAAGCTGAAAAGTGGTTTAGAGTAGCAGCCTTTAATATTCTAAAGGCTGGAAACAGATTTCTGTCAGGCCTCTGAGCCCAAGCCTGCACGTGTACATCCAGATGACCTGAAGCAACTGAAGAATTACAAAAGAAGTAAAAATGGCTGTTCCTGCCTTCACTGATGACATTCCACTGTGAAATTCCTTCTCCTGGCTCAGAAGCTCCCCCACTGAGCACCTTGTGACCCCCTCCCCTGTCCACAGGAGAACAACCCCCTTTGACTGTAATTTTCCACTACCTGCCCAAATCCTATAAAACTGCCCCACCCCTATCTCCCTTTGCTGACTCATTTTTTGGACTCAGCCCACCTGCACCCAGGTGATTAAAAAGCTTTATTGCTCACACAAAGCCTGTTTGGTGGTCTCTTCACACAGACACGTGTGACAATTAGATCTTTAGAATATTTTGGCAAAATACATGCAATTGGAAGAGAGAAATGCAGAGAGCTTTGCAATCACCTCTGTGAAACTGTACCACAGATATTCCCCAAGGTTATAGATTGGGCAAAGGTACAACAACACAAAATATGCCCAAACAAAACCCTGCCTGACTTTTATATCAGGTGTGAAAAGACATTCAGTTCTCAGGAATATCTCCTGAAAACGTTAAGCACAGTGCAAGTGACACCTTACTAAATTCTGGGTTTATTCAAGGTTTATATAAGGAGTTAGCAAGCCTAATAAAGAGGAATAATGCAGCTTGGGCTTCCTTACCCACTAACCACCTAGTCACTCTAGCTGACCAATTGTGACAAACAGTAATTAAGAAAGAAAAGAAAACAGTCTCTAAAATTATGAGTTTACAACTAAAACAGCTTAGTAAACAAGTTGGGAGTTTGCAAGGGTCCCATGGTCCCCAGAGATCTAAGTGACCCCAAGAAGCAATTTGCCACCATTGCAAAAAGAAAGGACATTTTAAAAAAGAATGCAAATAACTTAAATGGGTGCTTACATAAATGAGGCAAAGGGGCCCAGATGAAGGCACCAGAACAACTCAAAAATTAGAAACGGGATGTTCCAAGGGAATAGAGAGGGCTTTCCCCCGCTTCTGACTAATGCTTTAGGAGTAGAAATATCCATAAATGGGGGAAGCACCAAAGCCCTTGTCAACACTGGCACTACACTGTCCGTCCTCTCGACTCCAACTTGATTAAAAACCCTCTCCCTCGGAGTAAAGAAAAAGTCCAAATGGTAGGGGTTTCAAAATCTGCTATTACAGCCTTTAAATCAAATCCCCTTCCATTTCAATTAGGATAACTAGTGGGGCATCATGTTTTTCTTATAGTCGATAGTGCCCCCATACACCTGCTGGGATGGGATTTCCTAGAGACCCTTAATGCTTTCATCTCATTTTCATGAAAGGGAGAAATGATTCTCAACTTGGAAGACATAGAAGACTTACAAAAGCCCACATGGAATATGCTTGTGAAAGTTAATCAAGATTCAGGACAGGAAGAATTAGAACCTTTTTAATCTAAGGTACAAGACTCCATATGGGCAAGCTTTTCCACAGATATTGGAAGAATTCAATCAGCAGTCTCTATAAAGATAACCATAAATAAATTTGAACACCTGCCAAATGTAAGGCAATATCCCCTTAGACCTGAGGCCTTACTAGGAATCAAACCAATCGTTCAGGACTATTTAGACAAAGGACTCTTCCTTTTGTTCCTCTTCCTCTTGTTGCTGCACCAGCAGCAATACACCAATCCTCCCAGGGTGCATAATACCCTGCACCAGCCGTTGCAATACACCAATCCTCCCAGTTAAAAAGCCAGGTGGTAAAGGCTGGAGATGTGTTCAAGACCTAAGAGCTATGAATAAAATAATAATTCCTAGACACCCTGTTGTTCCTGACCCCCACACCTTACAGTCCAATACTCTTATCACTACCAGCCACTTCTCTGTTATTAATTTATGTAGCATATTTTTCATTATACCTGTAGCTGGAAAATACCCAGTATCTTTTAGTTTTCACTTGGGAAAATCACCAGAACACATGGATAGTCTTACCCCAGGGCTACTCTGAAAGTCCTACTTATTTTTCTCAAATACTAAAGGCAGATTTAGATGACACTGAATTGCCAAATGAATCTACTCTAGTGATTTATTGTTGTGTTCATCCTTCTTACCAAAATGCAGAGAACATACTGTCCACCTATTACAACATCTTCCTTTTAAGGGACACAAAGTGTCGAAAGATAAATTACGATTTTGCCCCCCTCAAGTTAAATATTTGGCAAATATGATTTCCCAAGGGGGCCACTAAGAAACCCTGAGAAAATCACTGCTGCTATGACCTTTCCCCTGCCCAAAACTAAAAAGCAATTAAGAGGATTCTCAGGGCTAATGGGCTATTTCAGGAGTTGGATTCCAAACTACTCCTTAATAATAGCCCAACCTTGGCCAGGCGCGGTGGCTCAAGCCTGTAATCCCAGCACTTTGGGAGGCCGAGGCGGGCAGATCACAAGGTCAGGAGATCGAGACCATCCTGGCTAACACGGTGAAACCCCGTCTCTACTAAAAAATACAAAAAACTAGCCGGGCGAGGTGGCGGGCACCTGTAGTCCCAGCTACTCGGGAGGCTGAGGCAGGAGAATGGCGTGAACTCGGGAGGCGGAGCTTGCAGTGAGCTGAGATCTGGCCAGTGCACTCCAGCTTGGGTGACAGAGCGAGACTCCGTCTCAAAAAAAAAAAAAAAAAAAAAAATAGCCCAACCTTTATATAAAAATCTAAGACAGACCCAGCCAGACCCAACCCACTGAGAAGAGCGGGAAAAGCAACACACAGAAGATCTAAAGCAGGCTTTCACCCAAGCATCTGCTCTAGGCCACCCCAATCACAGTCTTCCCTTTTCCCTCTTTGTGCATGAAATAAACAGGACTGTTCTACAAGTATTAACTCAAAAACATGCTGACAATTCAGATCAATTGGTTATTTCAGTCAACAGTTAAATCCAGTTGCAAGGGGGCACCCTCCTTGTATGAGGGCTATATACTACCCTATGCAAAAACTTTGAAGAATTTGTCCTAGGGTCCCCTCTGACCTTCTATGCCCCCCACTTTGTGAAATCTCCATGCTCAACACTATTTTAGCCACCTCACCTTTATGAAGTACTCCTGCTTTCTGTCCCCAATATCATTTTGAAGTGCTGTAACACTCTAAACCCATGTTCCTTATACTTCACCCCCTAGGCCAAGAAAGACATAGGCCTTGGATACATAGCTTACACATATAAGCTTTGGGTACATAGGCTTGATATACATACGCAAGATTTATACATAACTTTTGGGCACATGGGTTTGAGAAAAAGGCTTGGCACACAGGCCTTCCATTCCACCCCCTAGGCTGAGGGAGTCCTTAGTGGGGATTCATTCACATAGGGCAGCACCTTGGACTTATAGGCCACAGCAACAATATAGGAAGCAATAACTTACCATTAATATTCTTGTTATGCTACCTATGATTACGAGAGCCTAACATAGGCCAGAGCCTAGAAATGCTCACCATCTCTGCAGGGGGTTGTCAATAAGGTGCTTGATCGCTTAAATTTTCTGTGACTCCCCCCTTGTAAAGCTGCCATTATGTTTTGGTGGTTGTTAGGGACAAATGTGCAACACTGTGTCCCTACAAGGGCACAGGTGCCACCTTGGGCAGCTGTGACTATGTCTAAGGCCATTTGGTTTTGCAGTACCACCTTCCTGATCTGATTAACCTCATTAGTTAACAAAAGGAGAGCAACTTGGGTGTAATTCAAGGCCCACGCTGTGTGCTCTGCAAGGGCTGTAACTTGTATTTCTGCAGTAATGATACCTGCTTTAGGGATAGTTATTACCAAGGGATAGAACCACCAGGGAGCCCACCACACTCGAAAAAAAGGGGGAATGCAGCGCCTCCCAGTTATGTGGGCGACTAGGCAAAGTGGGAAAAACAGTGGCAGACACATAGGGCCACCCCCAGGCACAATGTCCAGTTTAACTGGCTGGCAGATATGGCCATCCTGTGTTCTTACAGACCTATAAACTCCCAGCGAGCACGCAGTCCACGGGGGCCCAGCCTTGGTAAGGCCGCTTGTTCTACCACATCCTTTGTGTAGTGATATGTTATATTTACACAAACCTCAGCAGGCAACCATTCTATGGTAACTTTACCCTGGTGCCTGCAATGAGGGCACCTGCAGTTTCTCCCATTAGCCAGCCCCACCCACCATGGACATTATGAGTTAGCCGGGGGGCAGGATTGCCATGGGTTTTGCAATGCCCCCTATTTAAACTCGCCATGTTGCATCCCACTCATTGTTTGTGAGACCCCAAGTCTCTAGCCACATCCAGTTCTGCACAGAAGCTGGATGCACATGCCAGGGCAAGCCATTTGCAGCTGCTTGCTGCTGCTGGAAGGGTAGTGCAGATTTGACAGTTGGAAGCACTGGTCTCCTCAGTGTAGGTGTGAGCCCAGTCCACGATGCTGTTGGAGCATGCCAGCCTTTGACCGGAATGACAAAGCAAGCACAGGCACTAACAGAGGCAAATCACATTCCTCAGGCAAAATATAAGACGACTTTTATTTCTGGATAACAATGCAGCCACCAAGGGCTTCTGCCCTGGGTGATGGTACTATACTTTCTCAGCTCCCTATGGTTCCTTTGGGTCCCATACCCAGGCCAAAGTCACAGGGGCACTTATAATAGGCCACAGAGACAGTACATTTCCCCTGGAGGAGGGTTCCTTCCCTGGCCATTCCCCTGTGAATGATCAATCATAGAGGCTGCACATTAAATACCCAAGGAGTAACATATAAGTCATACAGCAGACCCTACCCACAGGGTGCTGCTATAGACTCATTGGCGACGAGGGGCTTGAAAGGTCCATGGCTAACACTAGGTTTTGTTTGTTTGTTCCCCTACCTCTAGGGCCATTGGGGCAGGCAATAACAGATTGCCATTTGTCCCCATACCTGGTTGGAGAAGGTTATCCTTCCTCTTATTGATCTGGTCACATGGCCTGGTCCTACATGGTTCAGTGACTGACTAACTAATTCTGTAACTTTTAGGTAATTAATCACAAGGTTAAGCCTCAGTAAACTACCTAGTTACTGCTGCAGATTACCATAGGTGTCACCTCCCTGGTGATTACTATCTACCCTGCCTTGAGCTTAACTTACTAGTTACTTTGCCTATACTTGGTATTAAATTATATGGTGTCAGTCCTAGGCTGGACTGGACTGTGGCAGCAATCCAGCAGCAATACTCTGACTAGACCTATCTGTATACTATGCCTCATTAGAAATGGGGAGTTCCTCAAGCTCCATGGCCTTATCCTGCATTAGGACTACAGGTCCCAAGACTTCTTGCAACTTTGCTGCTAAGGGACTTGTACTTAGAGTACTTTACTGCTCTAAGTAGGCACCCCACTTTGCTAAAGTGGATGTTTGTGCCATTCCTGTTTAGGGGATTGTTACCCATGAACATACTCACCCTGCTGTCAGGTAAGTCATCTGTATGATGACTGTAGCCCATCCTGCCACACTCTTATGAGCCTGAAGGGCAGCCTACGCAGTTATTAACCGCTTTCCTAGTCTGGGGGTGGTTATCCATAAACACACCCATCCTGCTATTACTAACTGCTTGTTTATTAAGGAATACTGGAGCTCAGCTCCCTTCCATAGTTAGAACTAAAAGCCTACTGGCATACTCAGGCACTCTGAGTGCTGCCATAGGCCTTAACTGAAACTAACTGTGGTTGCATGTACATCTAGCTTAAACGGGCATTTTTGGTTAACTACCCATAGGGCTTGTGCCAGCTTAACAGCCTGCTTGGCTACCAGGAAGGCTGTCTTAGCCACATCATCCAATCCCAGGCAAGAGGGGCATTGCCACTTTTAAACCTATAAGAGAATTAGAGGTTAATACATTATTATTAACAAGACCATGACATATGGTGGAGCTATGCATATAGCCCTGCAGCAACAATGCGGAAGTCCCTTGTCGCCCTCCCACGAAGGCAAACTGTTCCTGGCTCTCTGGAGCAATGTCAGTGGAGAAGAATACATTAGTCAAGCTCATCACAAAATGGTAGTGTCCCATTTCCATTGTCAAGTGGTCCATTAAGTCCATGATGGAAGGTCCAGCTGCACGCAGATGGGATGTTACCTTATTTGGTTCCAGATAATCCACTGTTATTCGTCAAGTTCCATTAGGTTTTTTACTGGCCATACCAGGGAATTGTAGGAGCTATGGGTGTCAGGCACTATTTGCACCTACTCTAACTTCTTAATTGTCTCAGGTATCTCTGTATGCCCCCCGGCAAATGGTGTTGATGAATAGAAGTAACCTGTTGGGGTTGTGGCAGAACTTGGGGCTGGTGATGTGTACGTTCACACAGTACCAGCTTTTCTACACGAATCTGGAGTCTGAATTATTCGGCTGTGGTGTGCAAATCCAGGCCATGCAATATGTCCACACCCAGAATATATTCAGGTGTGGGAGAAATATGCACAGTGTACACGTGGGGAGCCAAGTGGCCAATGCCAAGATGCAGAGACAGAGGTTTTACCTTCACTGACTGGCCCCTATAACCGTCAATGAATGCAACTTCACCCAGAAACTTATCCAGGTTCCCATAAATAAGACTGAAGTCTGCACCAGTATTTACCATTGCTAGGACCTGCTGTACACTAGTGAGGGTCCAGTGGGTTGTCAGCTTCACATATAGCTTCCAGTTACCCAGTTCCCCCAGCCAAGCTGGGCACCTTAGCCAGTTCCCTAATTCAACAAGAAAGGCTCCATATCTACAGCTGTCTGTAAATAGTCCTTGAGTGGCAGTGTCCAGGCAGGATTAGGTTGAACAAACTGTCTTGCCCACTTTTGAGCATTTTTTGGAATTGCTGCTCCAGGGACAATTGCCTCCACAGAGCCAACAGAATGTTATTGGGTTGCCTGTCAACATTTTTCCTGAGCAATCCCAGCTGCAATTAAATCAATCTGGAGCTGCATGCAGGTCACCGGCTGGGGCCCCTTTTCGTCTTGTGGTGTGGTTACCTGTGGATAAGGCATCTTTCCCTTCTTCATGGCACAGATTTCCTAGTCCTACCAATAGACTTCTGCCTCCTTGAGGGCTGCCATAACAGTAGTCATTTCATGTTTGCAGCACCCCACATATGGGGTGAGAACAGCAGGCAGAGAGCTAAACGTCCTCAGGCGTGCTGAACCCAGCACAAGATCCCTCTTGTGGGATGTAAAACATTCATTATCTGGCCCCTGGATATTCAGATCAAACATGGCCTGCTGCATACCCTTCTCCCAGAGTACTTGCACCAAATCAGTATATGATTGCCATTTACTCAGTTTCTGGTATCTCTCTGGCATCATTCCAAACAGTCCATACGGCTGCCATCAGCCACTTGATTAACATGTGGTCACCTTGTCCTTGTGCCAACTGTTGGCACAGCTGCAGCCACTGATGAAGGGAGGGGTGAGTTGTGATAGAAGCCAGCTTCTCCTTCTTGAAAGTGGAGCAAGAAATGCTATCAGTTTTTTTGGGCACCACCGGCACTGTTCACCTAATTCTCGCAACTCAGTAGGGGTATAAGCACTATAAGAGGTGTGCTCCACCACTGTGGGGGGTGGGGGGGTCCTGAACTCTCCCCTGGGGTCCCATTGGCTGCTTATATTCTATTTTCTGATGGATCACAGGGCGATCCTGCAGCAGAGGAGCTTCCTCTTCCTTGGCATCAGATGGAATGGGAGTGTCTGGCTGGGGGAATGGGTTCCAGGTCTCACTGACAGCTGTTTCCAACTCATGTTCCAAGCTGTTTATCTGGGCCTCTAAGTGCCCGGCTTGCACCTGGAGGTCCCTGACCCCCAGGTCCTCCTCCAACCTGTTCACTTGGGCCCCCACACGCACGGCTTGCACCAGGAGGTCCCTTACTTGTGGGACTGAGCATGTATTTCCCACAGTGTAGTCAGAAACATCCATCCAACTCTACTGGTAAAGGAGCATTTCTTCTCAGTGCTGTGTGCTTCCAGCTGCTTCATTGCTTTCTCCAGACTCGCAGCAGACCTGTCCACTGCCTTCCATGCTTCCATTGGGGCTCATCCAAACAACATTGCTGCCACTGGGCACCACAGCACATGCTGTGGCCACATAGCTGACCAGGGAACCCTCAGGGGCTGAAGACCCACTCACCTCATCCTGCTGACTATGCCAAATGCCACTCTTGGGGTCAGCTTCCAGCCTATGCTGAGGTCGGATGGGAATGGGTGGATGAGCAGAAAGAACACACAGGGGGCTATAGGCAGGGGAAAGATGATTTTATTCAGCAGCAATTCTCATCAATAGCTTTCGCACATGGTCCACCTTGTCTCAGCTGCTTAGTCTGGTTCCCATACACAGAGCTGTGTGGTCAGCTCTCTCCTGCTTTCAGGATCAGCAGCTTAACTCTTTCTCTCCCTGGGCATGAATGAGCTGAACTGTGTCCTGGTTCCCTGCTGTCCATCTGCAAAGATGGACAGCTCTGGCTCTCTCTCTTTCTCTGGGCACAAGAGCACTTGCACCATGTCAACAGGGCAATTATACTTTTTACACACAACAGTGGCTCAGAGCAAAAGTGATGGCCTTCTGATGTTAGAGCTAAATAGTTGTATTCACATTATATGTGGAATTGTGCACCTGCATTCCAAACTCGCTGAGTCACTTAGTCCCCAGATGTCTGCCTTGACCTATTCCTTAACCAAAGCACAACCGTGTTCCTTACATGGGAACCCAAAGGATAACACCGGAGAAGTAAAAGGAAATAATCTAGCTGATGCTGCAGCAAAGAAGGCTGACCTAGGAAAGATGGTCTGTCCTGTACGGGAATGTACCTTTCGTCCCACAAATACCCTCACTAACATTCTTTTACAATATCAACAAGCATCTAGCCCTGAAGAGAAACAAACCTGGCAGCAGAAGGGAGGCATGCTTGACCCAAGTAAGTAATTATGGCCAGGGCCTAACAAAAAACCCATAGTTCCCACGGGTGCACAATTGTCTTTCCTTCACTTTATTCATAAAATGACTCATTGGATCCCTGAAAAAAATGTTATAAAGGGGAAAGCAACACTTTTGGAAACTATCCCCCATGGTAGCCCAAAAGGTATATTCTTGATGTGCTGTATGCCCAAAATACAACCCCAGCAAGCCCTTACAGGGCTCCTAAAGTCATTGTTCTTTGCCAGTAAGACATTTTGAAGTATGGCAGTTGGATTTTATCCAGATGTCACCATCTCAAATTTCAAATATGTGCTGGTCTTAGTCTGTATGTTTTCTCTTTGGGTAGAACCATTCTCTTATTAGAAGGCTACCTCCTTAACACTAGGGAAAATTTTGTTAGCATTATTTCAGTTTGGGGAATTCCTTCTGAACTGCACAGTGATCATGGGACTCATTTTTTGTTGTTGTTTTTTGGATGTCATTTTTTATATGTATGTGTGTGTGTGTGTGTGTGTGTGTATGTGTGTATATATATATGTATTATACTTTAAGTTCTAGGGTACATGTGCACAACATGCAGGTTTGTTACATATGTACACATGTGCCATGTTGGTGTGCTGCACCCATCAACTCGTCATTTACATTAGGTATATCTCCTAATGCTATCCCTCCCCCTCCCCTCTCCCCACAATAGGCCCCGGTGTGTGATGTTCCCCTTCCTGTGTCCAAGTGATCTCATTGTTCAATTCTCACCTATGAGTGAGAACATGCGGTGTTTGGTTTTCTGTTCTTGCAATAGTTTGCTGAGAATGATGGTTTCCAGCTGCATCCATGTCCCTACAAAGGACATGAACTCATCCTTTTTTATGGCTGCATAGTATTCCATGCTGTATATGTGCCACATTTTCTTAATACAGTCTGTCACTGATGGACACTTGGGTTGATTCCAAGTCTTTGCTATTGTGAATAGTGCCGCAATAAACGTATGTGTGCATATGTCTTTATAGCAGCATGATTTATAATCCTTTGGGTATATACCCAGTAATGGGATCTCTGGGTCAAATAGTATTTCTAGTTCTAGATCCTTGAGGAATCACCACACTGTTTTCCACAATGGTTGAACTAGTTTACAGTCCCACCAACAGTGTAAAAGTGTTCCTATTTCTCCACATCCTCTCCAGCACTTGTTGCTTCCTGACTTTTTAATAGTGGGAATCATGGAACTCATTTTATTGGACAAGTTGTTTAATCCATTTGCAAAATCTGGCCCATAATACATTTCCATTGTGCCTACCATATCCACTCCTCTGGGCTGGTGGAACGGACAAATGGTACAATAAAAATTTAGCTAAGTTGATGGAGGCTTTTAACCTCTCTTGGCCAAAAGCCCTCTCACTGAGCTTGCTTAATCTTAGATCCACTCCTTTTGGAAAGCATTGTTTACTGCCCTATAAAATCAATAGGGAGACCTAGGAGGCTGGATGAGGGCTTATATGAACTAGCCTTACTCAAAGGGAAAATATTGCACTATTATCAAGGGCTCCTCAAAACCTTAACAAATAATACAAGGTTGGTAACAAAATCTTTCCACAGTGAACTCCCAGGTGATGATGACCCCAAAGACCATGGATTACAGCCAGGTTACTTTGTATACTGGAAAAGATACTAGCTGAAGTATTTCCTACAATCCCACTGGAAAGGACTTTATCAGGTGCTTTTAATGAACTCTTGCTCTGCAAAGTTACAGTGAGTCACTTCTTGGATTCACACTGCATACCTAAAATGAGCACCTGACTGCCTTCCTGACCACACTCTTGGACATCTGAACCAGTCTCTGACACCCACCTGTGAATCAAGAGGACACTGGAGGCTTAGCCAGTCTCTAGGACTACAACAAAAGCCAACATACTTACAGAGATACCTGATCAGACCAGTCCTCACGAACCCTAGAACAACTCTCATTGTTACTTTCCTTGCTATATAATATTGCTAAAACTCTGAATGTTGTTTTTTTTTTTTTTTTTTTTTTTTGAGACGGAGTCTCGCTCTGTCGCCCGGGCTGGAGTGCAGTGGCCGGATCTCAGCTCACTGCAAGCTCCGCCTCCCGGGTTTACGCCATTCTCCTGCCTCAGCCTCCCGAGTAGCTGGGACTACAGGTGCCCGCCACCTCACCCGGCTAGTTTTTTGTATTTTTTAGTAGAGACGGGGTTTCACCATGTTAGCCAGGATGGTCTCGATCTTCTGACCTCGTGATCCGCCCGTCTCGGCCTCCCAAAGAGCTGGGATTACAGGCTTGAGCCACCGCGCCCGGCCAAACTCTGAATGTTTTAACTGAGATCCCTAAGAAGCTGTTTGGAATCTATACAATCTTCCTTGGTATAACTTTCTAAATGGGTGTGGCTATACATTCCCTTGCTAAAGCCAGGAAAATGTTTTACCTGTTCATTCTCATTCCCACAGCTCCTCTGTTTGTCTACTGTCTGCCCACACTCCTTCTCTTTTTTAATCTGAAAATTTACCCTGGTTCCCTGCAAACCTTAGCAATCTTCCTGCGGGCAGAGCCACATCATTTGATATGGTATAGACCAGGACAAAAAGAAGACTGTTATGTGGAACAGCACCATTCTAAACATTCCCTGAGGTCACCCCTACAATCCCCAATAGTGTCAGCCCTACTAGGAATCCTCAAATAAGATTTATCGTAAAGTTCAAATGACCTTTGATAAGAAGGGTAAGCACATTATGAGTCTGATCAAAGAGTATGATGATGCTTGCCTAACAATGCCTCAGGATGATCACCGAGGGGATCTAACCAGGTGCAACAATGCATAACCGTAGTATTGGGGATGATCAGTTGACACAATTGCCTGGTTACAATAACAAAAATCTAGCTGCCTCTAGCTGCCTCCTGTGTAAACTGCCATAGCATGGCCTGTCCAAATAACCACCAGCTCTGTGCTTGCAGTTGGATGCCTCTGTCCAGCACCATCCACACTGACACTGCCCTTAAACAATTATTTATGGGAGTCAATTGATGGACAGAGGTCCCTGACAGCACAAATTCCACCCTAAGACCAGGGCACCTCTGGGAAGCCTTATGGAATACCAAGACAAGGGTATACTTAGGTGTAACCTCCACTCACCTAACAATCAGCGGTTCTGAACTGATTCCATTTACCTAAATTGTACAAATGCTTTCAGTATACAATGACAACAGCATTCCTGGTGGATACCTCAAAATTGGCCATCCAAAAAACTAAAGTGTGACCTCACTGGAGGAGTTGGAGGTAGGCTAGGCATACTGGGGCAAACTGAGTTTATGACTAATGAAGAGAGACGTTCTTTAGAAAAAAATTCCCTATCAAAAATAGGCCACATAAAAGGAATGCTATTCCAGAAAGAGGGAAAAGGATGGAAAGCTGATTTAAAAGATAATGCAGCACTCATCAAATGGATAGAAGAAACCAGACAAACCATAAAAACATACTCCCAAACCCAAAGATGGGAACAAGCATGTACTCTTGCCCAACAGGGGCTCATTTTATTATAAATGGCACCTGAGGTGGCTATGGAGCAATAGCCTACAATCCTAAGTGCTGGGGCACAATCCAAACACCTGTGGAAATCATATGGTCCCACAAACTTATGGAGATTTTTGGATGGTAAATGTGACCTTAAAAATTGTATTCTCAGAGCACAGGCACTGAAGTTATATGAGGTTCAAAGGCACTCTGCCATCCAACTGGTAGGTATTGGGACTATTGTAAACAATATAAGACCACTCCCCCTGGGAAACAGGTGTGCTATTTTAGCTGGTGATAGCACATGCATGGCATACCATCTTCCTTTCAGATTGTGAAAACAGAAAAGGAGAATGACTATGCTCTCAAACCATTTGGAATCCTGATTTTTCCCAAACTTGCCCTCTAGTATCCACCTCCATGGAATATAGCATCTGGTATATGGGGAAGGGCTACTTTTGTTGGGAGGGACAACAAAATGACACTGTAGAGTTCTATGACTTCTTCTGTGAAAAAAACCTCCTTTTCTCTCCCAAATATCAGCATATTCTGCAATATAAAAGTGGTGGGAAAAATAGATTTGTCTACTGTTAACAAGTTTCATGACAATTTAGACAATGAGAAACAGGCATTCCTTGCATTTGATTTAAACCCTCCTCAGGGTGTTATACCTATGGAGATAAATTGGCCAGAAGAGAGATTAAATTTATTGGATTCTGATTTAGTGTTAGCCCTACAATCCTCAAATAAGATTTATTGTAAAGTTCAAATGACCCTTGATAAGAAGGGTAAACACATTATGAGTCTGATCAAAGAATATGATGATGCATGCAGTGGGTGTCTTGGCTCTTTAGGTTATTTACTGCCCTCTGACTCTACCTCTTACCTTCTTGGGCACTTAATCTTTGCTATCTTCATGGTATTTGTCACTGTGTTAGCATTACTTATCTCTTGTAAATGCTATGACAGATACAGCAAAAGGAAGAAGGCACATTTAAAGACCTGGATCATGATAGCTCACAAAATAGATATGAACTGGGATTTTTTTAAGACTAAATCCTAGGCCTGACTTCATCTCACCCCTTAAAATATTGGCTAGTACATCAGGTCAGACCATGTCCTCTCCCCATGATCCAAATTGCAAATATTTAAAACTATTACCACCAACCATACTATTCAAGGAATGAGCCTTCCTAGCACCTTGGGACCTGTTGCTGTTGTTGGCCTGAATGGGCATTCTGTGGAACACTTTTTGCCCAAAACAGGGTACTGAGGACTAACCTCTGGTTTTTTTATCTTGCTCAAATTCCTACCTAAGGGGTCTAGGGAGTCATGCACTACTAACCATACATTCTCATCAGATGAGTTTTATTTGACCCTACATATCCTGACATACTTTTTAATCTGACTCTAGCATAACATTATGAGGCAAGGAAAAAATATTTAACCCCAAATTATATTTCCTTGCCATACCTTGAAATTGCCCTGAAAAGTCTCTTGTGGGAAAAATCCACATCCTATAGAGAATCCCCTTTCCCCTTTCTTGTCCTTCCTTTCTTTCCAGAACCAGGAGATAATCAACTAAGAAGCAGGCACCCTTTTAGGTCTGATAAGAAATACTTTACACCATGCTTTCTCTCTGAAGTCTGCTATCTGAGAGATTCCTCTGCACAATAAAATGTGATCTCCATAATCAATCCTCTATCTGAAGCTGAACTTTCCTTTCCATTGATCCCAGGTCTTCAGATAAACTCAACCAATTGTCAACCAGAAAATGTTTAAATGTATCTATAGCCTGGAAGCCCCCTCTGAGTTGTCCCGCCTTTCTGAACCAAACCAATGTATTTCTTTTTTTATTTTTTTGAGATGGACTTTCACCCTTGTTGCCCAGGCTGGAGTGCAATGGCACCATCTCGGCTCACCACAACCTCCACCTCCTGGGTTCAAGTGATTCTCCTGCTTCAGCCTCTTGAGTAGCTGGAATTACAGGCATGCACCACCATGCCCAGTTAATTTTGTATTTTTAGTAGAGACGAGGTTTCTCCATGTTGGTCAGGCTGGTCTTGGACTCCTGATCTTAGGTGATCCACCCACCTTGGCCTCCCAAACTGCTGGGATTACAGGCATAAGCTGCCATGCCCAGCCACCAATGTATTTCTTAAATGTATTTGATAGATGTCTCATGCCTCCCTAAATTATATAAAACCAAGCTGTACCCCAACCACACTGGGCACACGTTCTTAGGACATCCTGAGGGCTGTATCACAGGCCATGGTCACTCATATTTGGCTCAGAATAAATACCTTCAAATATTTCACAGAGTTTGACTCATTGTTGACAATAATAACTGAGCTAGAAAGAGATAAATTACTAAGAACTAAGACTCTGACTTCAAACACCATGCTCTTGACTATCATAATAATCAGTCAGGAATAGATATGTGTATGTAGTAGAGTTCAAGGCATTCTATTGCCCAGAAGTTGCCTCTTGTAAGCACATATGCATTTGGGCATTATTATACACTTCACCCCTTGAACTTTATTTCTTGACTTCTCTGCCTGTGGGTCTATAGTGCGCTGAATGGTGCTTCCCATGCCTCCAAAATAAAGATGTTTATGTCCTATTTCCTGGGAACTGTGAATGTTATTTTATATGACAAAAGAATAACATTACCTTATATGGCAAAACAAGTAATTTAGATAAGGATTTTGAAAGAAGGAGCATATCCTAAATTATCTGAGTGGGCTCTAAAGCCATCGCAAGTGTCTGTGTGAGAGTTGGATGAAGACCAGACACACACAGAGGACAGAACACAGGAGAAAGCAGATAAGACATTTTGAAGATGGAGGCAAAGACTGCAGTAATGCAACTTCAAGCTAAGAAATGCTGGCAACCACCTGAAGCTTAAAGACGCAAGGATCAGAATCTCCCCTGGAGCCTTTGGAAGAGAGGGCAGTTTTTCCAACAAGTTGAACTTCTGGTCTCCATCATTGTGAGAGAATAAATTTGTCATTTTAAGCCACAAAGTTTATGGTAATTTGTTATGGAAGCAACAGGAAATTTATACATCCTCCATTACCTTCCCTATATTCGATCTTTATCTGGACATTGAAAAATATCTTACATTGATTTTATGAGTTTATTAAATGTTTGGAGAGGCAAACAGGAAGGTAATCATTAAAACAGCATACATCCCCCATCTATTCTGGTATCTTTCAGCCTCTCACATTTGCAGATGCACCCGTTTGCCACTGTTGGTTCAGCATACATGCTAAGTTATCTTTCCTGTAGAGATGAGGAAGTAAAGTCATTCTCAATTAGGGTTTACCTTCTAGATCATGACTGCCACATTTGCTGCAGCTATTCAAGAGTCCCATCAAAGGTTCCTTTTATTTTCACTATTACACCCTTAATATATTTGGCTTCTTGCCTCACAATTGTAAAATGGCTGTCACAAAACAAAACAAAAAGAACTGTCAGCCAGGCCTGTTTGAGATAGTAATGTTTAGGGTACTTTGTGGTTAATAAGTATTTTCTCATTTAAAAAATTGTTTATAACCAATACAAAATGACTAACTTCAGCATTATTTTCCATAAAATGAGGTAATTTCTCTTGAGAATAATGGATGTAGAATATTTATGACAAAGTTCGAATAATATTTGTTTCTATTTGATGTCCTGGATACCATATGCATACACAAAATGGGGTGATTAGATTATAGCTTAATCTGTAATGTGGCTTGCCTTGGATACCTTAAAATGGCTTCTCTGAAAGAAAGACATAAAAATAAACATAATCACTTTCTTCTTTATTGCTTTCTATTATCCTATTTCTGGTTACTTTTACTTCCCGAGTAATACTATTTTTCAAATACATATTTATTTATTTATAAAAGAATCTAGCCTTATCCTTCCATGGGCTTTCCTTGGTAGACATAGATTGCCTGTCAGATTTATAGTCTTTTGTTCTGAGGAGCTCAAGTTGTTGAACAAGGAGTTCTCAAGTGTTCACATGCAGAAACAGTGGGAAAATAATGAGAGTGATGTCATGGAACGAAAACAAAATGGCAAATGAGCACAATTTAAAAGTGAAAGTGAAGCAAAAATTAGGATAATTTTTCAAGTAATTATATATGAAATGACATTATGTATTTCAGTTGTTTTTATCCTAAAATTCCTAACCTTTCCCCAATTATTCCATGAAGTATTATATTATCAAGAAGAGACATGCTGTGGAGTCATATTTTTTATTAGAATTTAAATTTCTGGATGTACCACATATTAAATGAACCTCCCTTGGAAGGTGACTTAATCTCTGTAAGCCTCATTTATCTCATGTAAAGACCAATTTTGAGAATGAAATTTGCTTTTCAGGTGTTGGAATAAATAAAGCAATGTATGGAAAAGTGTCCAGAAACATCTAACACTGTAAAAATATTCACTAATGCCAACTTCCTGTATTCATAATTCAATGAGACTTTAGTTCATTCTAATCCCAAATGTTCTGGGATAGGGTCGGAGTTAGCTCAAGCGGTTACCTCCTCATGCCGCACTTTCTATCTGTCCAAATGTTCTGGGATTAATCAAGAATATCTGTGTTCTATTTTCTGTTCAAGTTCCTGTCTAGATGGTTGTAGTCCAGCTATAACTAGGACCCTGGAAATGAACCTTGTCTTATGTTAATCTTGGGGAAGATTCTATACCTTTCTTCCTTATCCCCAAATAAATTTACTCCACAGGTATTAGTGTAAAAGAAAAAAAAAAAAAAAAAACTTACATATACTCAGACAGTCAAGAAAGGAAAAAAAAAGCATACATCACAGACCATAAAGTAAAACAAAACAAAATCAACGTTAGATATTATTGGTGTTCTACCATATTGCCTCCAGAGTTTCATCTTTGGCTATATTTTGTGCCCCATGCAGACTTTCTAGGTAACCTTTCCCTTCTCCCAGAGCACCCTTTTGGTTAATCTCTTTTTTTCTTCTTATAGGCATTTTAGCCCTTAGTCTGAGTATTAGGAGTCCTTGTAAGTGACAGGAATGTGGATCAAATGGTCTTAATCCAAAATAAAAGAGTGGCACACATAACTAAAGTACAAGGATGGATATGATTTCATGTGTTACATGGTGCTGATGTTCTAATTATGTAAAAGATCTGTCTTTCTCTGTGTCATTACTCTGCATTCTTCTCATTTTGTTTTCTTTTCAGTGAGGCTCTTTTGGTAGTGAGATGGCTACCAAGAGCCCCAAGCTCACATCTTCATGGGTTAAAATGGTAAAAGCCAAACAAGAGTCTTAGAATTGAGTTACATGCCTAATCACTAAACTCACCACTGATGCTAAGGAAATGATCATGTGGCCACATATGAGAGAGGGAGAAGTTCTGTCCCACACATACCACAAGAGCTTAGATAAAGAATTCCTCAAAAGAAAACCGAGGCATTCAGATATTTTTATTCAAAGGAGATAAATGGATATTGGGTAGGCAAAATTCAATACATTTTAGTTTATCCACAGCTTTTCAATATTCAAACTTAAGCTTCTTCCCAAACACTTGATTACAAAAATTCCTCCACATAATAAAAATTCCTAATACATACAAGTATAGATTATTTTATCTAGGGAGATAAACCCAGACTACAGTTTCATTTTCTCCTTTAGGCAGTGAGACTATTCCCACACAAACCATATAGCCTTAAAATGAAAGCAGGGAGACCCTTTAAGACATGTCAGAAAAATAAGGGAATTACTACTAGGAAACTGGAAATTAATGCTTATGCTGAACAGGCACAAGCAATATATGTCCTGGACACATAGCTTCTTCAGTGTGGAACTTCATCCCAACTCTCCATGGTCCTTGGATGGTAGTGAAGATAAGTAACTAATAATTTACCACGCAAAAATGGTACTTTTTGCTCTTATGCGTGCGTTTTCCCACATATCATCCAATATTATTCCACCCAGTCACTAAACCAATGAGAATAAACTCAAAAGTTGGATACCTTTTAGTAAAAATATAAAGCCTGGTTTTCACATTTCCAATTATTAGTGATGGTTTTGCTGCATCTGCTCACCTTCTGTAACACCAGCAGACCAGTTTACATAGTTCTACCTTTCTCTTTCCAGAAGATATATATTTTGAGGAAACAAATATTAGAGATTTTGGAAGAATGCTGACAATAATAAAAGTGACAAAAATCAAAATGATAGGCAAGGTTGCTGTGATGTGCAAAGCAGCCCAGAGATGCTTTTGACTTCCAGGAGGAAACAAAATCTTAAAAAAAAAAAAAAACCATGCAGGATCCTAATGTCATTTCAAAGATTCTCATTGAAACCATTTATACAGTCTGAATCCTTATAGGCAGTATATTCTAAGCAATTAATAAAGTATACTATTTTAGTTGAATTTTAGTCTAGAATGGTACTAAAGAAATTTCTATTCATTGAAGGTTATTAATTTTGAAAGAGTATATTTGAAAACAATCAATAAAATGTAATAGAAGAAGTTCCAAAAGTATGCCATGTTGTCAATAGGAGATTTGAAAGGCCAACCTGAGACGATAATAATTATCTTGTATTAGGATTTTACTATGCGCCCAATAATGTGATGCTTTACATACATTGGTGCATTTAATCCCCACAATACCTGCAAAGTCTGTATTTATTACCCACATTTCAGATATGAGAAAAATAAAGCCCACAGAGGACAAATAAGGTCATCCAAAACATAAGTTTTCAATCAGTATTGAAATTCAGGTGTGTCTAATGCAGAAACCCATGGAAATAATTTATTTAAAAGTCCTTTTAAAAATTGTTATTTGGAGGTCAACAAATCTTCTAAAGTAAAAATAACATTATTACTCATCCAAGGCAGCTCGATGTAGATAAAGAGCACAAACTGAGGTTTGAAGCATTGAAATTTTAACTGCAACTTGCTAGCTGTACAACTATAGGATATTTACTTAGCAATTCTATGGCACGTTTTTCTTAATGAAAGATGGATAATACACATATCACATTCTTTAGAGAGTGTCTAATTAACACAGTGTCTAGTGTTAGAGTAACTAACACAGTGTCTGATACATGTAGAAAATTATGACTGTTGATAAGTATTAAATAATTTCAGAATATTTGAGTTGATATGTGCATAAGCCTGTAAAAATTTTCTATTTAAGCCCAAAGATAAGAGGAATTAGTGTAAAGATAGTCCAAGTCCACCAATATTTAAAATAGGCTCGCTGAAACATAAGTAAATGTTTTTCAGTCATGCACTTAAAATCAATTACGGTTTTCTTTGGGTACATTTGTAATTATTCAGAGAAAGTTTAATCTTTCTATTTATGAAATTTCAGTTCTTTAAAGGAAATGGTGCTTTACATGTTCAGATAAATTTTTTCTTTTTTTAAACTAAGTATATTGCATTTCACTATAATTATGTGATTCACATTCATAATTAATAAAATGTATATTTCGTTGGACAAATATTTTAAAACACTCTTTATGAAGACAATTTTGAGGAAGGCTGGACAATTACAACTCCATTAAGTATTATAACTCTACCAAACACTATCGTGGATAGCATTTTGATATCAATTTTAAGTTATTAAAGTAAAATTAACTGAAATTATCAGAAATAAAACTATACTTAAGTTATTCTAATCTTGAGATCTAAAATACTAAAATAAATACCTAGTCTCTTCAAGGAAAAAATATCATGCCTTTAGAATTAGAAAATACGAAATCATTCAGCACTAAGTAAAACAAGGTAAAATCAACTTTAGGAAATGGATCTTTAACTCAAAGATTGAACATGTCATCATATGATTAGTAGTAATTAAATTTGCTAATATTCATTATCTATAACTTTGATCAAGTATTACGTTATTTCAAATAAATGCAGTTGATTTGGGCATAAAATTTGGTTTTAAATGTGAGATTCATGTATGTAAACACTGACTTCAATGCAAAAAAAGAATTGTGTCATTGTTCACCATGGTCCAGAGCAAATAGAAAAAAGAAAAAAGGGTAAAATGGTTCAAATAACAGAAATTTGAAAGAAAATATCTCAGCGTTGTGAGGACAAGGGTAGAGCAAAATATATTATGGTGAAACTATTATTTCACTTTGTCACTGAAGCTTTGTCACTGCTAAATTATGTGACTTTGGATGAATTATTCAGTCTCAGATGTTTACCAGTGTTGTGCATAATCAGTGTCACTTTTTGTTGAAATGTAGTAACAGAGTCATAGAATATTAAAATGTAAAGGAAGTTTAGAGAGCACCAAGTATAGACTCTCTGTACTGTTTTAAGAAAACAACTCATTTCAATTAGTTCAGTAAGATGATGTTACTAAGCATAATTTACTTTCCTACAGCATTTTCTTGTATTAAGAGCATATTTACATACATTATTTGCAAAATATCATGAAGAAGGCAGGCTTTTAGTTTATAAATCAAGGCTTAGAGACATTGGAATAGTTGGTTGTGACCCACTGATAGGGTTAATAATCTGTCCATACTTTATGTAGACTTTGAGGATAGAAAAAGAAAAAAAAGTACATTAAAATTGTAACATAAATAATTTAACTTAAACAAAATTCTCCAAATACTGAGGTTTGTTCAATTAGAATAGAAAACAAGATGTTTTCATCAACAGAATAATTTTCACTGGTCTAGGATTATATTGATCTCTTTCCAAATTACTGACTTTTCTATGTGTTTTAAAGTAATTTGTGAGCGTATCATAATTTTCAAAACCTGATAAAATGATAAAATAAAAATAAACTATAGAAAATCTTCACAATCTCTTCAAACTACGTAATTAAGTGGGGGAATTATAAGCTGTAGAGGAAAGTGTAATTAAGAGTGATGTTCAGTACAGCCTGGTGATCTGTCCAAGCAGGGACTCCCTTAAGACTCAACTCAACAAAGACATCCAAGCTGGTGTAGTTTACCAACACAAATCTCTTGAGTTAAAACACCTGTATCCTCAGGAAAAAATAGTTTTAATTTTACAGTAGAATGAAGCAGTGACAAAGATAGATTCTGCAAATTAGGTAAGAGAAGAATGAAAAAAGGAAATGATAGCATTCCGCTAAACGGATTTTTTCAAGTACTAAGGGTTTTCTTGATTATAAAGTAAGACTTTGCCTAGGAAGTTCCCGCTCCCATGGTTGAAGAGTAACTTGCAGTGCAGTTAGTCTTCAGTTATGCACTTGGAGGCCATTTCATCAGCACTGTTATTTCTGCATCTTTAGCTTTTTAGATGCCCTTTTAATGGGGATAGACCCTTACTCAATTGTGGGAGTTGTGTGTTACGCCTTTACTAAGCCACTGCTCCACTTCTAGGTTGGGCTGCCTAGAAAAAGTCTTCAGTGCTGGGAGGAGAAAGGTTTGATGCCATTGTCTCTATTGTGGAGAGTCCTTGAAAAAAATTAATAAATAAATGAAGGTTGATACTTTACAACAGCCTATACCACAAGTATGATTTCTTCTTTATCCTGTCATTAGTGAGCTACCTAGTGAACATCGTTAACTAACTAAGCACTTCTGATCACCTAATATGTGTGAGGAACCAAGCCAGATTCTGAAGGTAAATAAATAAGACACAGAACTATATTCAAAGAACTCAGGGCTTCAGAGGAAAAGACAAGCATGTCAAAAATTAGCTGTAGTGCAGTAGGGGAAATGCATCTATAATGAACTAGACAGAGAATAATAACTCAGAGAGGAGGCTGAGTACAGAACATTCAAATCAGCCTGAAGCAGCGAAGGATTTTCACTGAGGAGGAGACATTGAGCCCAGGTGTTGAAGGAAGAAGTTGTAGAGGCATATATGCAAGTTGAAGGAACAGCCGTTCCATGCTAAATAATGACTGGATGCAGGACGGCAAGCAAAAGGGAGGAATTTTTTTTTTTTTTTTTTTTTTTTTTTTTTTTTTTTTTTTTTTTTGTGGCAGGAAGAGGGAGAAATTTGTATAAGTTGGTATCATATTTGAATGGTTTTCTATAATCAGCTAAGAAATATAGGAAGAGTCATTAATTAGGTCCATTAAGGGTCTATGCCAGGGTCCCTCGAAGATTCTAGTTATTTAGCAACTTTAGCTGGTTTGTAAAGTTGTAATAAAACATAGAATTCAGTTGGATATCTCTTAGGAAAGAGCTGCTGTAAGTGGGAATTTCCCTAAAAGGTGAGGGTGCGAGAGATTGGTACAATTTCTTATTATTCCATTCTGTCTTCTCATTTCATTATTCTCATATATAGCAGTTTTGCTTCCCCCCCGCCCCCAGCCTCCTTTCTTTCTCTTGTCCTTCAGATATGTTCAGGAAAAAAAGCATGGTTACATTTAATCACAGTATTTTGTTTCCTTTGGTGCTTTTCGAAGATAGTTTGATTAAGTAAAATTACACATGCTGTCATTGCACAGCCATCATCAGTAAATCTTTTCTCAGTTGGAGTTTGCAACGTATCTTGATATACAGGTAATTACCATGGTCTCTACCAAGTAGTGACAATTAAAGAAAAATGAAATAAGTTTAATAAATGAACTGGCTCAGTAAGGTGAAAACAAAAACTTTTGTTTTCCCAGTGGGCTCCAGATTCAGTGTGTGTAAACTCCTTCTTCTCTTTTCCCTGAGAGTGTCTCTAGGAGGTCCCACAGTCTTTCCGGCCATTTGCAGTTAATAAATAACCTATATTTCTGGGCATTACAATTTTAATTTAGTCAAATATAATTTTAAATCACTTTTAAATTAAACCACTCCCCTCTCACCCCAAGTGCATTCAAGTCAGAGGAACCTACAGTCAGCAAGGGAAGCATCATCAGCCTCTTAATTTTTCCTTTCATCTCCTTAACCTGCTGGCTATTTTGGTGACTACTCCAGGATCAGGTGCAGGGAAACAGGCACGTTGAGAATGGAGAAGACATGAGGAAGCTAAAAATGTTTCATTTGATGATACTGCCACCTGGTTTTGTGTGCCTTCTTTGTGACAAGATGTACAGTCACAGACTAATCATTCTCACATAGAATACATATGGCTGTTCCCTGGCTAAAATGAGGCCTCATCCTTCTGGCCTCACTTTATACAACCTTAGCTGCTACATTTGACCCTACACACTCAGCCTCTTTTATACTGAGGTTTCTAACTGCTGCTAGGAAGTACTCTTAGGCATGACGCTGCTCAACAGACATTTGTTGAGTCAAATTGAAACAGAGAGCTTTCACACAAAGCTTGCTGTTACAAACCTATGTTTAAAGACAAAGTGGACATTTTGAAAGAATAAATGTCCATGTCCCTGCCTTCGGGCATTTACACTTACCGTTCTCAGAAGTCTCCCTCTTGGAACTTCGTGGCTTTCACCTTCACCTTTTAAGTAAATTCCCCACTTACAGCAGCTGTTTCCTAAGAGATATCCAAACTGAGGCCGGGCGCGGTGGCTCAAGCCTGTAATTCCAGGACTTTGGGAGGCCGAGACGGGTGGATCACGAGTTCAGGAGATCGAGACCATCCTGGCTAACACGGTGAAACCCCGTCTCTACTAAAAAATACTAAAAAACTAGCCGGGCGAGGTGGCGGGCGCCTGTAGTCCCAGCTACTCTGGAGGCTGAGGCAGGAGAATGGCGTAAACCCGGGAGGCGGAGCTTGCAGTGAGCTGAGATCCGGCCACTGCACTCCAGCCTGGGCAACAGAGCGAGACTCCGTCTCAAAAAAAAAAAAAAAAAAAAAAAAAAAAGATATCCAAACTGAATTCTATGTTTTATTACAACTTTCCTAACCAGCTAAAATTGCTAAATAACTAGAATCTTTGAGGGACCCTGGCATGACAGACTCTTCCTAGACCTAATTGATTATTCTTTCTAAACAGAAGATACAATGCAGTGGACTCATTCTCTCCTATGTGGAGTGTTAGTTTTTAATCTTTTGTTAACATAATTATCATGGCAGTTCTGCAGTCATGCCACAAAAAATTAGCATTCAAAATATATTTGTTGAATAAGTAAATGAACAATATAAGCCAAATTTTTCTTCTGTACACTAATTTTAAATGTTTTTGTGACAGGTTTGAGAAAGAAAGTAGTGAATTTACTTTTAAAGTGTGAAATGTATTTACAAATTTTGACAGATTTTGTGATGATGTATATATTTTCTCATTGATACTGTTGTTATATAGCAAACCAAAATTATTAAATGTTAAAGCTTTCAAAATAGTAGTACAAGAAATAAAATCTAGTATTCTATAGAATTTGTTGAAATGAAAAGGTACAAATTTACACTAACATACTAAAGGAGAATTTTGTTTTAAAATGTGCTTAGCAGAAAACTTGTAACAGGACAAATCAAGTTTTAATAAAAAATTACATTGAACCCAGTTGATTCAAAATTATGGAGAGTCCCCCCTCTTTCTCGTATGTGTGTGTATATGTGTATATTCACATATATATGTTTTTATCTAAAATTCCCAAATATTTACTGGTATTTTCTAGAAGAAAATATTTTTAACAATATAGATTTATCACACCTTCCCAAAGTAAAAAATATCTATTGGTTTTATGACATAAAAAGCCTTTAATGTGAGGTTATCAAAGGCATATTAAATCTGATTTTCCATCTGATTTTCTTCCAAATGTATTCTACAAATCCCTTTTAAACACACATATTCAATCAGACTATTTTCCTGCTTAATAATTAATGGTAATTCCCCAGCATCTCCATGATGAAGCCCAAAGTCTGCATGCTTTCACTGTGCAAGATGACTCTCAGTCTATCAATGACTTACTTCCCAAAGCGTCATCTCTTGTTTCTTGCCAAGTGCCAGATTAGTCTAGCCCCCAAAGTTGCAAATTTTCTCTGAACAGTTTAGAGCTCTTTCACATGTCTATTTTTTACATGATGTGGTCTCTGCCCATAAACGGATAGTTATAGATAAACAGATAGATGGCTGGATAGATATATAGATGACTAGGAAAAACAATTAATTTTTTAATATGTTAGGACATATGAAGACTTCATCCATTTCAGACATAGGATGTATTTGACTTCAGAGTTCGTACTCTTTCCATTATACAAACATGGCTCTTTAAACCTATTTAATATAAAAATATTATTTTATGATTTTCTTTCCAATCAGTTGTCAATTTATCTTCTAATCATTTGGCTTTCTATTTTGTAATCACAAATGAAAAATATTCTTAATCAGACCAGTCATCTGTGTCTGTATATGAATAATCACAATTAATTTAAGGCTTTAAGGATTGAATCTTTTACACATTCGTTCAGCCATTTCTCAAAATTTAATTGGATATTCTCTTAGGTCAGATTTCCTGGAAGTAGACCCTGAGATGGAGATTCATGTGCATATGACTTACTAAAGGAAGTCCTCTCAGAAGAAACCAGTAATGGAAATAGGGGATTTTTCCCTATCTCTGCTGGGAAACTAAGTATGTGGGGATTAAATTTCAGATGAAGACTCAGCTTCAACCTGATCCTGCAGGGAGGTGGAGAGTGTAAATTATACTTCAGAACCTCAGTAGAGACTTTTACTCTCCACTTGTGAGTTATTGGTTATGAACCACAGGATGAAGGGATGTGAAATGCTGATAACTTCAGCTCCCTGGATAAAGCATGGTTAGAACACCCAAAGGGAGTTTCCCAAAACTGAGTTGAAGGTGCAAGTCATTCGAAAAAACTCACATTGAAACTGGGGGAAAGACACACAGAAAAGGTAAGAAGGATCCAAAAAGATCCAATGTTCACTACAATTTCTTACAATGAATCTGGTACTGTGCTAAAGAGTTAGAGATTTACAAATAAATACATTTTCTGTATAAATCTGTAAAAAAAAAAAAAAAAAAAAACTGACGCTAATGGAATATGAAGAACACTGCATTTAAAATGTACAAAGTGTGAAGAGCTCACAGATAAAAGGATGATGAATTATTGGAGCTTTTTCAAATATTTTATCGTTGAGATAACAAGGATCTCATTGCCAGATAGACCCATATGAATACCAGATCTTAGTATCAAACTTTCTTAATATCTCAAAGATGCAAGTGATCACAAGGCACAAGTAAAAAAGGGGGCAAAAAAATCTAGGAAATCCCAAATCTTCCCAGGACACTCCAGCTGGATCAAGACTCACTCCGACCCAGATTAATGTATGAGACCTCCTCTAAGTAACGCATGTAGCAAATTACTGACACAAAGGGGGCAATTTTGGTCATGCAATACTCCCGTCTTTATATTCTTATAGTAATGTAGCTTACGTGACATTTTCCAGGGAGCCATGCACCATAACTACATAATTTCTAGTCTCATTTGTCATAAGTAATCCTAAACAGATTCTATTCATTCTGTTCAAAGTCTATAGATAAAAACTCTCTTATTAGCAAAAACCATTAACATCATTGCTAGTTCTATCATTAGTGTTTATCTGGTAGTTTGACTGGGTCACCGTGCTGCTTCTTTCCTTGTATGTCCCACAGTAAAAGGGGAGAAAGAGAATATATCCTGCTGTACTTTTTCTCCTCATTTACATTCTAGTTGCAGTTTCCATTTTAATTGTATTTCAAAATAAATAGTTGTTTCAATAGATAGCTAGGTAGAGAGCTGATCACAGGTGCTTCGATGATAGGTAATATATATCATAAAATTATCATGCTCTCCAAAGTAATATATAAATTGCCAAAATTTCAATGAGAATCACAATAGGGATTGTCAGTGGAATATGCAGAAAACTTCATTTTTTTAAAAATGTGTTGACACTGGGAAAAAATACAATAAAGTTCTGCCATCAGGAGTAACAAAAAATATTATGTAAAAGAAAAATAATTAAAGGACTCGTCTTTCAAAATTTAATAACATACCATAAAACCACTGAGCTAAAAAACACCATATTGGCATAAAAAGACAAAAGTAAATCAATGGAACCCCATAGGGCATCTAGAAATAAATATGGGGATTTAATATATGACAAAGGTGGCACTTTAACACCAGGAGGCAAAGATAAGTTATTTAATAAAATGTGCTAGTATAATAATCTATGTATCAGGGAAAAAATAAACTTGGGCACTCATCTCATACTATGTAAGAAATAAATTATAGATGGCTAAAGCTAATATACACGTTCTTTTTAATAATGATAATAATCCAAAAGACATTAGAGAAATATAGCATAATTGGTATATACTTTTTAAAAGTTTGATGTAACAAAAGGTATCATGAATAAAAGTGTGAGTTAAACAATATATCAGTATCTATACTTAAAATTTACGTAACAAAAAAAAAGCATATATTGTTAAAAGAGCACTATCAAACTAATTGGTCACATCTTGAGAAAAACAAGTCATTATCTTGAAAAACTGGTAAATAACTTGACAGACTCAAACATTTATCTCATTTTCCTATGTGAATTGAACTACTGAGGGGAGTATCCCATTATTTTAGCTAACAAACAAAACATAATGACAGAATTAGACTATCACTCATTTACAATCTCCAGTGAATCTAGGCATTGAGAATCAATGGTTGCTAATATTAAGAAGGAGATAAAAGGGACAGTATATGCATCCTGATGAAAGAAGGAGACCCCATTTATAATCTTGCCAAAAGAAACAAGTAGCTGAAGTCAGATTTCTGTATTCAGTTGCCAATTTGTAGAATATGCAGAAAACAAAATAACAATTTGAACTACATCTTAAGTAAATAGTCAGCATAGACGGAACAGATTTTCTGGAAAGTGAGCCGATCGGATGGCCTGGGTTCTTCAATAGAAAAATAAGAATGGTCTGTTATTTCCACCAAATATTTAAAGAAGAAACAGCAGTAATCATACACAAACTATCTCATAAAATGGGACAGATAAACATTTTTTTCAAATCATTTTGTGAGGCCAAAAAATTCTTACCGAAATCTGACAGTGACATTAAGAGAAAAATTATCATGAGTTCTCTCATGAACACAGATGCAAAAAATTTTAGACAAAATATTAGGAAACAGAATCTAACAGTGTGTAAAAAAAAAAAAAAAAAAAAAAAATTACAATCATGAGACACATAATGGCCTTTTAGTCATCTCTGTTTCCAAGTTAGATAATGAAGAAACAGGTCTGCCTTTTAGTTGTGCCACATTGATTCTAAGCACAATAGGTTTCCCTCCTTCATTAACCCATTATAGTTCTATTAGATTTCTGGTTCAGCCCCTAACCCAGTGTCCCTTTGCTTTGCTTTCTTTAAGCTCTGAGTCAATCAATTGTAGTCCACATATATTAGTCAAAAAAATAACAATTTATTTCAGTTTAAATTGGGTATAAAGCGAGTACATGTTTTATGGATTCATGCTAATCCTTTGTTTTTCAAAGCATCCTTTCCCTTTCTCTCCATCTAATCACACCTGATATGGTTTGGCTGTGTCCCCATCCAAATCTCATCTTGAATTGTAGTTCCCATAATTCCTCGTGTTATGGAAGGGACCCAGTGGGAGATATAACTGAATCATGGGGGCAGTTTCCCCCATACTGTTCTCGTGGTAGTAAATAAGTCTCACGAAATCTGACAGTTTTATAAGGGGAAACCCCTTTTGCTTGACTCTCATTCGCTTCTCTTGTCTGCTACCATGTGAGACATGCCTTTCACCTTCCACCATGATTGTGAGGCCTCCCCAGTCATGTGGAACTGTGAGTCCATTAAACCTCTTTTGTAAATAGCCCAGTCTCAGGTATGTCTTTCTCAGCAGCCTAAAAATGAACTAATAAATCACCCTTCACCTCAAAACCCAGTTATATATGAAAGCTTTCCAGAGAATCCCAGAAAAAATAAACTTCATTTTGTGAACTCTTACAGCTTGTATTGTATGTGGTAGACATGGTAGAATTTAATTTTTTCTATTATACTTTCTTTTTTAACCATTTTATTCATTTTTCTTGTTTCCTTGTTGAAAATTATAAGCTTATTGATTCAATTTTTGTGGTTTGAATTGAATGTGGTTTGAATTCAATTCAAACTTCAGAAGATGTATTCAATTTTTGAATTGGGGAGGAGAGGTGGAGCAAGATGATAGAATGTAAAGCTCCATGGATTATGCCTCTGGCAAGGACAGCAATTTAACAACTATTTACACCGAGAAAAAAACATCCTCATAACAACTGAAAATCAGGTGAACACTCATAGTACCTGGTTTTAACTTTATATCACTGAAAGAGGCATTGGAAAGATAGAAAAACAGTTGTGAATTGCTGAGACCACCCCTTCCCTACTCCGGCAGCAGTGCGTTGGTGTGTAGAGCATCTCTGGGTGCTGGGCGAGGGAGAACACAGCAATTGTGAGGCATTGAACTCAGTGTTGTCCCATTAGAGCAGTAAGGAAAATCAGACCAAACTCAGCTGACACCTGCCCAAAGAGGGGGCATTTAAACCAGCCCTAGCCAGAGGGGAATCTCCAATCCCAGTGGTCCAAGTTTTAGTGCCAGAAAACCTCACCACCAAGGGACAAAGTACTTTAGGTCTCCAAGTGAATTTAAAAGGCAGTCTAGGCCATAAGGACTGCAACACTTAGGTGAGTCCTAGGACTGAATTAGGCCCAGAGACAGTGGACTGAGAGGGCATGTGACCTACTGTGATGTCACGAGTCAAAAAAGTGATGGTGTCACCCCTCCTGTAACTCCAGGCTTCACAGCTTGTGGCTCCAAAAGAGAACCCTTCCTTCTGCCTAAAAAGAGGATAGGGAAGAGCGGGGAAGACGTTGTCTTGCATGTTGGATACCACGTTAGCCACAGCAAGATAGGGCACCTAGGTCAGAGTCATGAGGACCCCATTCCAGTTCCTGGCTCCCAGATGATATTTCTAGACATGCCCTGAACCAGAGGGGAACCCCTCTGCCTTGAAGGAAACACCCAGTCCTGCCATCATTCATCGCCTAATAACTGAAAAGCCCTTGGGCCATGAAAAACCAGCAGCGATAAACAGGTACAATATCAAGGGCCTTGGGTGATCTTCTGAGACTTGCTGGGTTCCACTGTCACAGGGAAATAGAGCACCAGACAGGATCTTGGGGCCCCCAATTCCAGGATGTGACTCTTGGATGGCATTTTGGGATCTGCCCTGGGTCAGATGGGAGCACACTGCCCTGAAGGGTGAGTCCCAGGCCAGGCAGGATTCACCAAAAACTGACATAAGATACCTAGGGCCTTAAGGAAACATCAGTGGTGGTCTGGCAGTACTCCTCATGGTGGCGGCTATGGGGCGAGGCTCCTCTGCCTTTGGAAAGAGGAGGGAATAATGGGGTATCCACTCCCTCAAGCTCAAAAGAGTTGTTGGCCCACAACAGAATTTTATGGAAACCAACTAGAGTGAAATCTTGTGGTTTGAGGGCCAGCTCAGCTGCAGTACAATAGGACACCAGGTAGACCTCTAAGGATTTGTATTCTAGTCCCTGACTCCCTGAGGGTATTTCTGGATCCACCTAGTGCCTGGGGATCTTGCCACTCTGAAGGAAAAGTCACAGACCTGGCTGGCTTTGCCACCTGCTGGTTGTAGAACTGTGGAACCTTGAGTGAGTATAGGCAGTAGCCAGAAATGGTTGTAGCAGGCGTTGGGTGAGATCCAGTGCTCTGCAGGCTTCAGGTCTGACCCAGTGTAGTTATAGTGGTGGTGACCAGAGAGGTGCTTGTGTCACTCCACCCCCAGCTCCAGGTGCTTCAGAATAGAGAGATACAGAGACTCTGCATGTTTGGGAGAAAGTCAGAGAAGAGTACAAGAGCCTCTGCCTAGTAATCCAGAGAATTCTCCCTGATCTTGTCCAGGACCATCAAAGTAGTACTTCTACAAGCTTGCATGAACCAGTGTTACTGGGCTTGGGATGCCCCCTAACACAGAAACAGCTCAGATAGCAACACCCAAGCCTTTTCACATATCTGGAAAGCCTTTTCAAGAATGACAGCTACAAATAAGCTAAGACTGTGAAGACTACAATAAATACCTAACCCTTTAATGCGCAGATGCCAAAAACATCTGCTAGCATCAACACCATCCAGGAAAATATGACCTTACCAAATGAAGTAAATAGAGTACCAAGGAACAATCCTGGAGAACTAGAGATATATGACCTTTCAGACAGATAATTCAAAATAGCTGTGTTAAGGAAACTCAAAGAAATTCAAGACAACACAGAGAAGGAATTCAGAATTCTATCAGATAAATTTAACAAAGAGATTAAAATAATTAAAAGGAGTAAAGGAGAAATGAAATTCTGGAGCAAAAAAAAAAAAAAAATGCAATTGACATGCTGAAGAATACATTAGAGTCCTTTAGTAGCAGAATTTGATCAAGCAAAAGAAAAAGTTAGTAAGCCTGAAGACAGGCCATTTGAAAATACACAATCAGAAGAGACAAAAGAAGAAAAATAAAAAAACAATAAAATATGCCTATAGGACCTAAAAAACAGACTCAAAAGGGGAAATCTGAGAGTTATTGGCCTTAAAGGGGAGGCTGAGAAAGAGGTAGGTGTAGAAAGTTTATTCAAAGGGATAAAAAATAACAGAGAATGTCCCAAACCTAGAGAAAGACATCAACATCCAAGTAAAAGAAGTTTATAGAACACTAAGTAGATTTAACCCAACTACCTCAAGGCATTTAATAATCAAATTCCCAAAGACCACATATAAAGAGAGGATCCTAAAAGCAGCAAGAGAAAAGAAATAAATAACATACAAATGGCACTCCAACATGTCGGGAAGCAGACTTTTCAGTAGAAACCTTACAGGCCAGGAGAGAGTGACATGACATATTTAAAGTGCCTAATGAAGAAAACAAACCAAAAACCCTTTACCCTAGAATAGTGTATCTGCTGAAAATATCCTTCAAGCATAAAGGAGAAATAAAAATTTTCCCAGGAAAACAAAAGCTGGGGTTTTTCATCAGCACCAGACCTGTCTTACAAGAAATGCTAAGGGGAGTACTTCAATCAGAAAGAAAAGGACATTAATGAGCAATAAATATTCACCTAATGATAATAAAACTTTCTGCTAAGAGTAAGTTCACAGACAAAAAGGAATAGTATAACACTGCAATTGTGTTGCATAAGCTAGTCTTATCCTAAGTAAAAAGATTAAATGATGAACCAATCAAAAATAATAACTGCAAATTTTCAAGACATAGTACAATAAGATATAAATAAAAACAGCAAAAAGTTAGAAAGCTGGAGGATGAAGCTAAGGTGAGTTTTTATTAGTTTTCTTTTTGCTTGTTCTTATATTTGTTTATGCAAATAGTGTTAAGTTGTTATCAGGTTAAAAAAATGGATTAGAAGATAGTATTTATAAGCCACATGGTAACCTCAAACCAAAAAACATACAATGAATACCCCAAAAAATAAAAATCAAGAATGTTAAGTGAAATAAACCAGACACAAAAGACAAACATCACACGTTCTCACTTGTTTGAGGGATCAAAAAAATCAAAACAATTGAACTCATGGATATAGAGAGTAGAGGGAAGGTTACCAGAGGCTGGGAGGGATAATTGGGAAGAGGGTGTGGAGGAGGTGGGGAAGGTTAACGGGTATAAAAAATAGAAAGAATAAGACCTACCATTTGGTAGCAGAACTGGGTAACTATAATCAAGAATGAAGTAACCGTACATTTTAAAATAAAGAGTGTAATTGTGTTGTTTGCAACTCAATGGAGAATTTGCTTGAGGGGATGGATACCCCATTCTTCATGATGTGCTTATTTCATATAGCATGCTTGTATCAAAACATCACATGTACCCCATAAATATATACATCTACTATGTACCCCTTAAAAAAAATAAATAAATAAAACAAAAAAAAATGTGGATTGGGGAGGATGTAGGTTAGTTACCTTTTTCAAGGTAGGCTAACCAGTCTTCTACCTTCATCAAATGTAGGAGGTCAGGTGTCATGCTATCTGGTGATGTCTGCTCACAAAAGTTCTCAGCTACTTGGAAATCCATCATCAAACATAATTCCTTCTGTAATGTAGTATCAAGTATTACAATGTGCCAATAATAATTTTCCAGGTTTCTTCTGGTATTTTCATATAAAGTTTCCTAATTTTTAACAGAATATCCTTGTGCTTTGATAGTTGTCTTGCCTTGGTTTCCTCCTACCTTTTCAGATTTTGATAAATCAATTGAGTTACTTTGTGGGAATATAATATCTTTCTTGGTAATCATAAGAGCATTAGAAGGATGTCCAATAACAGGAATAAAACAGTATTACTGATTTTTTTCCATCTGGCACATCTTTTAGAAGGCTAGATTTAACCAGGGCTATTAGCAACATTTTTGGTATTTTTCTTTCTTTCTCTCTTTCTTTCCCTTTATCCCTACTTAGATATTTCACTCAGATCTAAGGCTATTTTCTCCAAATCCTTCTCATGAGATTTCTCTACCATAATCTACCTTAAAACTTTTCCTACCTAATTCCAAAGATAAGTAGCCAGCCATCCTTGAATCAAGCCCTCATCATGTTTTTAGATCCCATCCTTTTTTTTTTCTAAAATGTATGTTAGGTATTATGATTTGTGGGTCTGAAAGACAATCCTGCCCACTAAAACATATGATCTAACTCAAAAGATTGGGTTTCCCCAAATCATAAATCTTGCTCATAATCAATAATTACTCATTATTTCTAGAATATTATAAGTAAAAACATAAGTAAAGCAGGGAGAAATCCAGGATCTCTAATGCAACTCCCCTGTCCTTTCATTCCACAATGCTCTGACTCAGATTAGAGTATTCAGTCTTAAAGTGAAGTTTGTAGTCAAATCATTTACACAGAGGAGACTTTAGATCATGCAGCATCTCCATTTATATTCTAACAGCTATCAACTTAGGGAACATTATCCAGGAAGTCTATATCCTATAAATCTGTGTGCTATAAGCTTACTTAAATAATCCTACACAACTAGGTTCATTATGCTAAAAGAAAACCATAGAAAGATTCACTTGCTGAAAAACATCTTCAAATTGTCTGTCTGGAGGTCTACCATTAGTGCATTTAGAGGGAGATTTTTTTTTCCAGCTTTTATTTTAGATTTGGGGGTAAATCTGCAGGGCCGTGACATGGGTGAATTGTGTGATGCTGAGGATTGGGATATGACTGATCTTGTCACCCAGGTAGTAAGCATAGTAAACAATAAGTACTTTTTCAATCCTTGTCCTCCTCCCTACTCTACTTGTCCCCATTGTCTATTGTTCTCATCCTTATGTCCATGTATAAACAATGTTTAGCTTCCACTTATATATAGGAATATGTGGTATTTGGTTTTCTGTTTCTGCATTCATTTGCTTAGTATAATGACCTTCAGATGCATCTATGTTGCTGTAAAGAACATGATTTCATTCTTTTTTAATGCCTGTGTAGAGTTCCATTGTGTATATGTACCACATTTTCTTTATCCAATCCACCACTGATGGGTACCTAGGTTGATTCCACGTTTCTGCTACTGTGAATAGTGCTGCAATGAACATAAAGTGCATGTGTATTTTTGGTAGAATGATTTATTTTCCCTTGTGTATACCCAGTAATGGAATTGCTGGGTTGGATGGTAGTTCCATTTTTAGTTCTTTGAGAAATCTCCAAACTGAATTCCACAGTGCCTGATTTAATTTACATTCCCACCAAAATTTTATGTGTTTCCTTTTCCCTACAGCCTCACCAACCTCCGGTCGCTTTTGTTTTGTTTTGCTTTTATTTTATAATAATAGCCATTCTGACTGTACCAATCCTACAAAACTCTTCCAGGAGGAAGGACTCCTCCCTAATTCATCCTACAAAGCCAGCATCATCCCAATACCAAAATCTGCCAAAGACACAATGAAAAATAGAAAACTACAGACCAGTATACCTGTTGAACATAAACACAAAAATCCTGAACAAAATGCTGCAAACCAAATCCAATAGCACATCAAAGAGTTAATTCACCCTGATCAAGCAGGCTTTATCCCTGGAATGCAAAGTTGGTTCAACATACACAAAATCAATAAATGTGATTCACTGCATAAACAGAAGTATAAACAAAAACCATATCATCATCTCAATAGACACAGAGAAAGTGTCTGATAAAACCCAATATTTCTTCATCATAAAAAATCTTAATAAAGTAGACATCAAAGGAACATACCTCAAAATAACAAGAGCCATCTATGACAAACCCACAGCCAACATCACACTGAACAGGCAAAATCTGGGAACATTCCCCTTAAGAATTGAAACAAGACAAGAATGCCCACTCTTACAACTCTGATTCAACATGTTACTGGAGTCCCAACAGGAGCAATAAGGCAGGAGAAAGAAATAAAATTCATCCAAAAAGGAAATGAGAAAGTCAAATTATCTCTCTTCACCAACAAAATGATTTTATAGTTAGAAAACCCTAAATACTTCACCAAAAGGCTCCTAGAACTGATAAACAACTTCAGTAAAGTTTCAGGATACAAAATTAATGGACAAAAATTAGTAGCATTTCTATACACCAATGTTTAAGCTGAGAGTCCAATCAAGAACAAAATCCTGTTTACCATAGCCATACACAAAAATAAAATACCTAGGAATACATCTAACCAAAGTAGTGAAGAATCTCTACAAGGAGAAATGCAAAACACTGCTGAAAAAAATGGAAAATAATTCCATGCTAATGGATCAAAACAAACAATATTGTTAAAATTGTCATACTGACCAAAATAATCTAAAGATTCAACATTGTTCCTTTCAAACTACTAATGATACTTTCCAGAGAATTAGAAAAAAACTATGCTAAAATTTATATGGAACCAAAAAATAACCCAAATAGCCAAAGCAATTCTACAATAAAAAAAAAGCCAGAGATACCAGATCACCCAACTTTATTATACCATAAGGCTACAGTAAACAAAACAGCACAGTACTGGTACAAAAACAGACACATAGATGAATGGAACAGAAAAGAGAACTCCAAAATAAGGCCACAAATCTACAACCTATGATCTTCAGCAAAGTTGACAAAAGCAGTAGGGAAAGGACTCCTTATTTAATAAATGGTGCTGGGATGGCTGACTATCCATATGTAGGAGAATAAAACTGGACCCCTACCTATTACCATATACAAAATTTAATTCAGGATGGATTAAAGACTTAAACATAAGACATCAAACTATAAAAATTCTAGAAGAAAACCTACAAAGTACCCTTCTGGAAATTGACCCTTGGCAAAGAATTTATGACTAAGTCCTCAAAAGCAAATGCAACAAAAATAAAAATTGATAATTGGTACCTAAATAAACTAAAGAGATTCTGCACAGGAAAAGAAACTACCAACAGAGTAAACAGACAATCTACAGAATGGGATAAAATATTTATAAACTATGCATCTGACAAAGGACTAATGTTCAGAATCTATAAGGAACTTAAGCAACTCAGGCAAAAAAAAAAAAAAAAAAAAAAACTCATTAAAAAGTAGGCAAAGGATATAAACAGACACTTCTAAAAAGAAGACATACAGGGAGATTTGATCAGTCTATCTTCTTGCTTTCCCTGGGGTGTCCCTCCAGGAATGAGAGCAAATGGACTGCAGAGCTGTGGTGTACATATTTCTTTCGTATCTTCTTTTTTTTTTTTTTTTTTTTTTTTTTTTTTTTTTTTTTTGAGGCAGAGTCTCGCTCTGTCGCCCGGACTGGAGTGCAGTGGCCAGATCTCAGCTCACTGCAAGCTCCGCCTCCCGAGTTTACGCCATTCTCCTGCCTCAGCCTCCCGAGTAGCTGGGACTACAGGGGCCCGCCACTTCGCCCGGCTAGTTTTTGTATTTTTAGTAGAGACGGGGTTTCACCGTGTTAGCCAGGATGGTCTCGATCTCCTGACCTCGTGATCCGCCCGTCTCGGCCTCCCAAAGTGCTGGGATTACAGGCTTGAGCCACCGCGCCCGGCCTCGTATCTTCTTAATATGTTTATGATTTAAAAGCATGCATTGGAATTAACCTACACATAAATATAAATCAATCCCTTGAAGTCATCCAATAATGCTTGGACATATGGTAATTTTATTTGGATCACAAAGTATATGTCTTATAAGTTATTGTGAACATGAATGAGGTTTGTGATGCTGCAGATGAATATTTAGTTAAACAAATGATGCATGAAGGCAGTAATTAACACAAAAGTCCAGGAAATGTGGTGGAGCTGCACTGTGCTCAGAATAAGGACATGATGGCCTATCCCTATTAACCACATTCTTATCTTCTCTCATCACTAATATATCTTGAGTCACGTGTCCAGCCCTGGCCCATTCGATCACCTCCAGGAATGTGGAATTTCATGGCACAGACTTGGATGTTGGTGAGTATGCCTGTGGTTAGAGTTTAAATAACTATGGGTGTGATCTACATGGATGAATGAATTAGTTGAGCTAATGGGGGAAGATTTCACCTCAGAAACAAGGAAAATTTTTCTAGTAACTAAAGGTCTACAGACAGAAATAGGAGGAAGTTTCTGACTTGCAAAGGAGATTGGAAAAGATGGAATCTAAATTCCTTTTATGAGAGTCTGTATTTCAATTTCACTCTTAAATAGAAAAAATATTAAACACGTAAACACAATAAAAGTCCATTTCCACAGGCTAGGAAATCTATTTTGTTTAGCCAAAATATCCATTTGAAGTTGTATATAGCTTTTAGGATAAATGTAGGTATTTATACATTTAATTATTAATAACACCAAAGGTCAAAACACAGTAGTGAATAACATTTAACAGAAAAAAACTAAATGTTAGAAAAAAATTATAATTTTAAATAATGTATGAGGAACTATTCAGTACAGATAATAAAACATTTTCTGTTTCTGAAAAATACTATTATTGATTTTAAAACGTATGCCTTCCATAGCAGTGATGCATAACTCCAAGAAAAATGTAGTAATTTGTGGATAAAACTACCTATTTAATTTATTTTGACAGTATGTTGTTTATAGAGAAATATTCTAATTCACCACAGTAAATTTTGCTACTTTGACTTTCATAAGCAAACATTTTTAGGCATTCTTAAAATGCAAATAAGTGACTATTTTAATCACTGTTCCTGCACTCTTTCACTTATTCTAGAGAAAAGTGGGCTAAACTATTTTAACCACGACTGAGAATAGCTGATTGCAGATGCTCACTCAGAATTCTAACATTCCTTCCTCTGTGTATTCATTATTTACTATGCTAAGTCTCTTTCACAAGCCTAAAATTCCAAAACTATGTACTCCTAAAATTGCAGTTTACTGATTCAGGTCCAGAAGACATGTATGGATAGTATACAACTATACATTTGCTGCATAGTGACGGGTCATAATGAAACACTAGCAATTTAGTATATTGTTTGTAGTGATTACTGGATTGTGTAAGTTCTGTTTGAGCCTCGTAATTTTATTGGCCTTACTCATTTTAATAACTTTACTTCTATTTTCTTCAATTCCATTTTGTGAATAGGACTTTCTAAAGGCTTTTATATAGGGATACTGTGGTGTCTTCATTGAAAATTTAGAGGATGTTATGAAACATCCATCCAGTTCACATCCATATTTCTTTAAACTCTCACTGAAGGTGCAGCTACCAATACTCACATTTTTACCATAGGATTCTGCATTCCTGGACATGATTGAGTGGACCAGGGTTGGACACCTGACTCAGGATGGATTAATGAGGAGAGAAGATAAGAATGTGATAAATGTGGAGAAGTCATGATCTCATCATCTTAGGGGAAGTGGAGCAGGAAAATAGAAGGAAGTAAAAAGAGAAAGAAAAAGAAAGCTGATCTGCAAACAAACATGAATGGACCAGTCCTGGTGAGCAGCAAAAAGATGAAATAGGAGCAGATTCTGGCTGTGGATTCTTATCTTTGGCAAACTTTTCTTAGGTCTCTCGACATTTCTGACTTAAGGTTTCCATGAGACACTTCAGTGTCCTTATAGAATGGCACATTTTTGTTCCTGACCTAATTTAAATTATTTCCCGTTATTTGCATTCACAACATCCTGTAACAATGCTTATTTATATATCCTTAGGACTGTAGCATGAACTTTATTTATATCAATTGACTTAATCCCCAATCATAATAGTAAACTGGGTATTAACCTCATTCTGCAGAGGAAGATGCAACACATGACTATAAAGCATTTAGAGCAGTGCCCAGCATATGCTAAGCCCTATGTCAGTACGGGCTGTTATCACTACCCTGCTAAATTGAGAGTCTCTTCAGATCAGGTCATATTCTGATTTTATTTTGCACTTTGTTTCCATTTCTAATGCAAATCGTTTTCCTTTGATACACTTAGTATCAGTAGTAGTTATAAAATATATGATCAGACCCCCAAAATTGAGAATTCCTCAGTAATAATATAAATGTGTGAGCTTACAGGCAATATTGTGTGTATATGTGGTAGTGGTGTGTGTGTGTGTGAGAGAGAGACAGCTGTATGCTCTTTTGTGTCTCTTTCCTCTATCTCACAAGATTTTTATAATGGGTTTTAATTTAGACACTCTATCTCAAATAATACAAAATTTTTATAACATCTGGATAGTATGTGTACTATTATAAACACCTTATAACAGCTTATAAATATAATATTTGCATAGCTAATGTCTTTTTTACATATTACACTATAAGGAATAATTCTTATTAAATATGAGTAAAATAAAGTTCTAGGTTAACTCTGCTATTAGTCAACCTAGGGGGTGAATCCATATCTTTGGATTTAAAAATTCATGTTATTTCCAATTATTTTGGAACATTTGTTTTTTTTAAAGAAAAAAACATTTATTCATTCTTAAATGAATAAAATGTTAGTACGTTAAATAAACATATTAAGCAAGGAACACATATTTCAGATCAAGGAAGCTAAAGAGGGACACTTACTGCATAGTTACCACATACCAGGCATTGTGCCAAGGGATTCTACATGTGTGTTTTCACTCGATCTTCAAATCAAACTATTGTGACTCATGCCATCTATCATAGAGCAGTGCTAGGAGCAAGTAGATAATGGGTGGTTCCGTAAGTGATTCTGAGTCTCAGAAAGATCATTATGGATTATTTTCAATCATGATTCAGTTAGCGTTGCCTATTTACTGTAAGTACAAAATGTCTCATAGCCGAGCAATGTATAAATAAAGCAGCCTTAGGCTATTGAGTTGGGAGAACTACCTAGGTTTCTGATTTGGGGTTTGGGCCAAGAAAATGTGAAATCTCTCAAAACGAATTCCACCTTCTACAGGCTCCTCTCTTGACGGGTCCATCCTGCATGGGAACATGCATGCTTTTTGTCTCTCCCTGACTGTAATTTAATAGTAAACAACCACTACTACACCATCTGCAGTAGCAGCCCAATGTAATTCTCATGGAGCCAACAGATATTGTAATAACACTACTTAAGAACAAGAAAACACCGATGATGCACTTCTCTCTTTGAGGTAAGAAAAGTTTTTTTCATGAGGGAATATCTTAGAAAGTAAAGCATGTATAGCATTTTCATTTAACTTTTTACTATCCAAACTAACACCCCCATATATGTATATATACAGGGGTGGTAATTTTGGCAATGTGAGAAATTTTGGTAACACCTCCTTTAATAGAGCATTATGCATATTTCAGATTCTAAGGACATAGAGCATTCAGGAATCCTGCCTACTGTTTTCCTCCTACTAAAGATTTTTTCTTTATCCTCTCACACTATTAAAAAAAAACACAAAGCTTACATTTTAACAAATTGCTCCAGACTTAACTTTGCTATCTTATCTAAAATTTTGGAAAAGGGAGAAGAAAATTAGCCATAGAAAGAATAACTTAATTTAGAGCACACGGCATAAAACATTTAATCTCGATCCTGCTATTGAGTTTTAACTTCCCTGTAATATGTAGTTTAAACTATGCTGTTCAAAAGTAGAAATGTAAATCCTCAGGCCCCATCTCAGATTACAAAATTAGAATCTCTGAGTTTTAACCCAAGTTTCTGTGGTTGAATAGGTGACTTTTATGAATGCTTATAACTTGTATTTAAACCAGAATCATAAACATTTGTAGGTGTTACTGTAGGGGTGACTCATAGGTGAAAAATCCTAAGGTACAGACCAAAGAACACGGAAGAATTCTCAGGTGAATACCATATCATCAACCTTGAGGCCTTCAAACAGGATTGCCAACAATTTAAGGAACCACCCATGCCTCTGCCTGTGTCAACTACATTCGGTCTCTCTGAGCTCATATTTCTTCACCTGTGATCTGGTTTTACTCTGTCCTGAGGAGCTGATCTCATCAGGCAGGCAATGAATACTCAGAGAAAGGTCCAAGGGCTTTCTCTCTGCTGTTCTGTTCAGCTTGGATCAAGCGTATAATTTTATTCCCCAAATTCTTCCACAGTAGTGCATTCAATACATAAGACTTAATGATATTGTGTTCACTAATACAGATAATGCTAAAGTTGAAAGAAATCTTAGCTTTATCTAATCCATGTACATTTTGCTAAAGTATAAACTAACACCCTGAAAAGTGGTGCCAAGCTCGGAACTACGGAGCCAGAAACAATGTGAGAAACCAATTCCATATACCCTGACTCCTGAGCTGTTTTTTTGTTACTGTATGGTACTATCTCTCTCTGCAATCAGTTGAGAAACCAATTTCATATGCCCTGACACCTGAGCTGTTTTCTTGTTACTGTATGGTACTATCTCTCTCTGCAATCGGTTGAGAAACCAATTTCATATACCCTGACACCTGAGTTGTTTTCTTGTTACTGTATGGTACTATCTCTCTCTGCAATCGGTTGAATTCAATATGTGGTATGAAAACAAACTGAAGTAAAGTGACAAGTTTTATTCTATGTGGAATGGAGACATCAGATATTTAAGTAAATTTCCATCAAATCTTAAGAGTAGATAAGATATAATTACAGATATTAAATGGTCTTCATTAACTTTGCATTTTTCCATAGTACAAATTTATCCTTAATTCCTCCACATGCATTCGTATGTTCATTGCAGCACGATTTACAATAGCAAAGACTTGGAAGCCACCCAAATGTCTATCAATAATAGACTGGATAAAGAAAATGTGGCACATATACAAATACCATGCAGCCATAGAAAAGAATGAGTGCACGTCCTTTGCAGGGACATGAATAAAGCTGGAATCCATCATTCTCAGCAAACTAACACATGAACAGAAAACTAAACACTGCGTGTTCTCACTCATAAATGGGAGTTGAACAATGAGAACACATGGACACAGAGAGGGCAACACCAGACACCAAGACTCCAAGGCCTGTTGGGGGGTGAGGGGCAAAGGGAGGCAGAGCATTAGGACAAATACCTAATGCATGTGGGGCTTAAAACTGAGAGGACAGGTTGATAGGTGCAGCAAACCACCATGTATACCTATATAACAAACTTGCACGTTTTGCACATATATCCACAAACTTAAAGTAAAATTTTAAAAATGTATCCTTAGAAAGTTTAATTATTTATATAAATTGTATATAAAAGTTAAGAAAAACATACATTTAGGAAAACCATATTTAATAATTCCAAATGAAACTTTTAGGTGAGTGGGGGTCTGTGGAAAAAAAGATGTGAATATCTGAGATTGAAAAGAATCATTGAAATCATGTACAAACTCTGTTTTCTTGCCTAGTGGTTGCTTTCTCCATCAGAGACAAAAGGCATCAAATGCAGACATATAAGAACCCTGCAAGGACTGTGTTCACCTACCACTGAACTTACCAACTCCAGGCAAAATATGCTCCAATATTAAAATCACATTTCAAAGTATATTTAATTTTGCTAGTCTCAAATGAGAATGACACTATTATGAGATCTCTGGCGTGTCGATTATTCTAGCCAGAAACTTCTGTCACAGCAGCACCTTTGCTCGAGTTCTTGTCCTGCATCCAGGAAGAATGAGGTATGCAGACAAGTGAAGAGGGAGGAAGAAGAGTTTTATATAGCATTAGAACAGTTCAGAGGAGTGGGTAGCTCCTCTCTGTAGGCAGGGCATCCAGTCAAGTAGTCAGCTCTCTGCAGAGAGGAGGCCCTGGAGAGGACAGCTCCTCTCTTCAGGCAGGTTATCGGGACATTTCTGCAGGTCTCTGAAGCTCTCAGTGGAGGGAGTAGCTCCTCTCTACTCACAGGTTGTTTCTGCAGCTATCAGCAGAGAAGTTACTCCTCTCTGCAGCTGGTCTTCAAGTCCTATTGTCTCTCTACCCTCTTTGTCCCTTGGCCATCCTCTGCCCTGCTCTGGCTGAGCCCAGGTGTATTAGTCCATTTTTACACTGCTGACAAAGACATACCTGGAACTGGAAACAAAAAGAGGTCTAATTGGACTTATGGTTTCACATGGCTGGGGACGTCACAGAATCACGGAGGTGAAAGGCACTTCTTACATGGCAGCAGTAACAGAAAAATGAGGAAGAAGCAAAAGCAGTAACCCCTGATAAACCCATCAGATCTCGTGAGACTTATTCACGATCACGAGAATAGCATGGGAAAGACCAGTCCCCATGATTCAATTACCTCCCCCTGGGTCCCTCTCACTGTACGTGGGAATTCTGGGAGATAAAATTCAAGTTGAGATTCGGGTGGGGACGCAGTCAAACCATATCATTCCATCCCTGACCCCTCCAAATCTCATGCCCTCGTATTTCAAAACATCACGTCTTCCCGACCATCCCCCAAAGTCTTAACTCATTTCTGCATTAACCCAAAAGTCTGCAGTTCAAATAGTCTCATCTGCGACAGGGCAAGTCCCTTCTGCCTATGAGCCTATAAAATCAAAAGCAAGCTAGTTACTTCCTAGATACAATGGGGATACAGGTATTGGGTAAACAGAGCCATTTCAAATGGGAGAAATTGGCCAAAACAGAGGGGTACAGGGCCCATGCAAGTCCGAAATCCAGCAGGGCAGTCAAATTTTAAAGCTCCAAAATGATCTCCTTTGACTCCAGGTTTCACATCTAGGTCACACTGATGTAACAGGTGGGTTCCTGTGGTCTTGGGTAGCTCTGCTCCTGTGACTTTGCAGGGTACAGCCTCCCTCTCAGTTGCTTTTATGGACTGTCATTGAGTGTCTGCAGCTTTTTCAGGCACATGGTGCAAACTGTCAGTGGATTTACCATTCTGGCGTCCGGAGGCTGGTCGCCCTCTTCTCACAGCTCCCCTAGACGGTGCCCCACTAGAGACTCTATGTGGGGCCTCTGACCCCATATTTCCTTTCTGCACTGCCCTAGCAGAGGTTCTCCATGAGGGCTCCACTCCTGCAGCAAACTTCTGCCTGAGCATTCAGGTATTTCCACAAATCTTCTAAAATCTAGGCAGAGGTTCCCAACCCTCAATTCTTGACTTCTGTGCACTTGCTGGCTCAATACCACATGAAAACCACCAAGGCTTGGGTTTTTACCCTCTAAATCCATGGCCCAAGCTCTAGATTGGCCCCTTTCAGCCATGACTAGAGCAGCTGGAATACAGGTCACCAAGTACCAAGGCTGTCAAACAACTATGTATGAAACAACAATCTATGAAACAACTTTTTCCTCCTGGGTCTCCGGGCCTGTGATGGAAATGGCTGCTATGGAAGATCTCTGGCATGGCCTGGAGACATTTTCCCCATGGTCTTGGGCATTAATTTGTTCCTTGCTACTTGTGCAAATTTCTGCAGCCGGCTTGAATTTCTCCTCAAAAAATATTTTTTCTTTTTCTTACTGTATTGTCAGGCTGCAAATTTTCAGAACTTTTATGCTGTTTCCATTTTTAAAATGAATGCTTTTAACAGCACCCAAGTCACCTTTTACATGCTTTCATGCTTGGAAATTTCTTCCACCAGATACCCTAAATCAAGTTCATCTCCATCTGAGACCACCTCAGCCTGGACCTTATTGTTCATATCACTAGCAGCATTTTTGTCAAGGTCATTCAACAAGTCTCTAGGAGGTTCCAAACGTTCCCCCATTTTCCTGTCTTCTTTTGAGCCCTCCAAACTGTTACAACCTCTGCCTGTTACCCAGTTCCAAAGTTGCTCCCACATTTTCAGGTATCTTTTCAGCAATACCCCACTCTAATGGTACCAATTTACTGTATTAGTCCATTTTCATGCTGCTGATAAAGACATACCTGAAATTGGGGGAAAAAAAGAGGTTTAATTGGACTTACAGTTCCATGTAGCTGGGGAGGCCTCATCATGGCAGGAGGCAAAAGGCACTTCTTACATGGCAGCCACAAGAGAAAAATGAGGAAGTAGCAAAAGCAAAAACCCCTGATAAACCCATCAGTTCTCATGAGACTTATTCACTATCACAAGAATAGCCCAGGAAAGACCTACCCCCATGATTCAAGTGCTCTCTCCGAGTCCCTCCCACAACACGTGGGAATTCTGGGAGCTATCATTGAAGTTGAGATTTGGGCGGGGACACACCCAAACCATAAAACCAGGAGCTAAACGATGAGAACATGTGGACACATAGAGGTGAACACCATTCACTGGGGCCTATTGGAGGGTGGAGGGTGGGTGGAGGGAGAGGATCAGGAAAAGTAACTAATGGGTGATAGACTTAATACCTGGGTGATGAAATAATCGGTACAACAAATCCCATGATACATGTTTACCTCTGCAACAAACCTGTACATGTACCCCTGGACTTAAAATAAAAGTTAAAAAAAATTTATCCTTGGCCTAGACAGTTATGTGTCCGATAGAGTGAACCAGCTTGAGTTGTCTTCTAATAAGAGCAAGGAAGTAAATTTTTGTCAAGCATTTTGGTCTACTGTCTTTCTCCTCACTTGGATAGCATGCCCACCTGCACTATCTATTTTAACACATTTTCTTCTCTGCAGCAAGTTTTATCTTTTAAATAAAAGATAAAACTTGATGTTGCTAGACAAGAAATATATAGCATTTTAAATTCTATTCTGTATTATTGGTGAGACTGAACACTTACATTTTGTTTATTAGCTATTATTACTTATTAGCTCAATAATTATTTATACATTTTAGACATATCATTTAGGATACTATTTCTTTGCTAAGTCAATTTATAAGAAATTTGTATGTTAAAAATAATATTTACTTTACTAGTTTCATATAATCATTAATTTTTACACAAAAAATTTTCAATTCTTGACTTTTTGTTTTTACTTTACGCATCTCTTAACTGAATGAGACCTTGCTTACAATGTTACAGATGGTTTACATAAATGGTTATTTCAGAAAACCTTGGAAAATTCTACTTGCAAGTTGGTGGGGCGTCTGGGCGTTTGCTATTAGTACTGTTCTTCCTTCATCTAAGAAGAGATGGAATTGATAACTTTGCAATATTGCCTCAGAAGTAAGGGTACTACAAGGCCCTGACCAAACCCTTCCAGAAGAAAATGTATAAATGTTGCAAGACAGTATTTGAAAGAGAGATGACAGAAAATGAGAGTAATTATTTCCAACATTCATATTTTTTCTTCCTGAGTCCAGGAAAATTGTGCATCATGCTACTGTTATGGGATCCTTGGGGTGTCACTTCACCAGCTGGCAACCTCTGCAGCCAGTGGCAGCTTTGCCTGAGTTTTGCTCTGGCTGCTGGACTCATTCTGCCCACTTAGCCTGGCAGGCTGCAGTCAGCTCCCACTACTGGCCTGAATCCCATACCTGCCAAGGGCGAGCCAGACATGGAGCAGTGAGGGGTGTGTGAGCAAGCATGGCATCCAGCCACTGCTCACAGCCAGGCACACCTGCTATGGCGGGGCCAGCAGCTCCAGGCACCAGCATGGGCACTGGCTCCCGTGAGGCTGAAGCTAGCCCAGGTATACCATAAGTGATTTCCACAGCTGACACCGGAGAACATGGTGTGGCTCCCAGAAACTTGGAAATACCAGAAACTGCAGAGCCCTAGGTTGTCACAGCCCTGGCTCAGGGAGCTCCTAGGTTTGCGCTCCCTGCAGGGCCACAGCTCTTCTCTCCTTCTCTCTTCTCTCCTTCTTGTCACCTGCAACATGGCAGGCAAAAGGCATGTTTTATCTGTTTGTATTACAGCTCTTTTAGCCCCACCATCAGCAGGTCCTGAGTTCTTGTTCTGTGTCCAGGAAAAATGAGGTACACGGACAAGTGGAGGTTGAGCAAGATGAAGAGGAACTTTATTGAGCAATAGAACAGCTCATAGGAGACCCACAGTGGGCAGCCCCTCTTCATAGCCAGCGTGTCCCAACAAGTGTTCAGCTTTTAGTAGAGACAGTAGCTCCTCTCTAAAGCTGGTTGTCCCATTGTTTCTTCAACTCTTAGCAGTGAGGGTAGTTCCTCTCTGCAGCTGGTTGTCCCATCATTTCCTCAGCTCTCAACAGAGAAAGTAGCTCCTCTCTTAGTCAGGTTGTCCCAGTGAGTGCCCAGTTCCGGTCCTAGAAGTGGGTTCTGCCTGGCCATGCAAGGGTGGGGGTGGTGCAGTCGCCTCCCTTGGGGGCATGGGGCACAGGGGACCCACTGCCGCCACTGCTGTTCCCGCAGCCACTCCTGCCAACAACACTTGCGCCTCCCTGCTACAGCCAACATGGTGGCAGCAGCCACTCCGATGGCCTGTCACTCCCCTCACTACTTTGTGATATTTCTACTACACAATAGAGAGGGCCTGGCTCTCAGTGCCCCTATTAAGAAAAAACGTTATAATTAGAAATAATCATTGCCAATCATTTGAGTTATGAGTGGGTGCTTCCCCACTGGAAGCAATTGGCAGGCAGTGTTCAGGAGGTTTGTCTTTGGACAGCAGCAGCTTCTTGTTCCCAAGAAGAAGACGTCCCAAACTGCACAGCCCTTCAAACTAAACAGGCCATGGGACTAACTGAGCAGCCAGGGCACACAAGGCCTGGTTATCACCTAGTATTATTTATATTATCTAAAGTCTTTCTCCTTTGATAATATCTCTCTTTTGGTATTTTAAATGCGTTCTCAATTCCTTTAAAAAGAGTCAAGTGATTAGTGAGTATCTGCAAAAGAAATAATTACTCCTGATGGAGGCAAATTTCCAAAACAGCTATATTTAATATAGCTTTCTATTTCCTTCATACATGAATGAACACTTGACTGAATATAAAATTGTGACATCATAAATTTTCTTTCAGCATTTTATTTTCTGATATTTAGCACTGTAGAGGTGTATTCAAAGTGAGAATGACTTCTACCACATAGCTACCTATTATTTTTTTAAAGTATTTTTGTTTTTTAAGTTGTATCCTGGGTGAGATTTTTTTTTTTTTTTTTAATTTCAAGAATGGGGCTTTCATCAATTTTAACAAGAATTTGAATATTTTTTCAGTCTTCAAGCTCAAGGTTGTTGTTTATATGTTTGTTTTAGTCAAAAAATCTTTCTCATCTCATATGTCATTATTTTGGCTTCAGCTTTTTTCTTACATCTTCTTTGGGAGTACTTCAGTCACTCCTATAATTTTCTGCCTCTTTGCATTTATTATCAATCATTTTCTGGTGTGACTATTTTACCATAAGACAATTTAAGTGTTAAGGCAAATAGAATTACTGGCAGTAAAATGAGTAATCACATGATGATAAAAGTTATATTTCACAAGGAAAAGTTGTTAAATTCAATTCTGATTTTATATCCGTGTGTATGTGTTTGTGTGTGTGTGTGTGTGTATGAGAGAGAGAGAGAGAGAGAGAGAGAGAGAGAGAGAGAGATCTTATATATGCTGGCAAAATATAGCCCCAAAATGTACAAAGCCTAAGTTAACAGGCATTCAGATGACCGCACAAGACAGAGCCCCTGAATATGTTACATTTGTGGAAAAAGAAACTTTGCAAATGTGCTTAATATCAGGGACCTCAAGATGGCAAAATTATCCTGCATTAATATAAGTGGGACCAATGTAATCATGAGTCCTTAAAAGTAGAGAATGTTTTAGCTGTTGTCAGAGAACAATGACAACATGAAAAACGTTTGATACCCCACGCTGACTGTGAAATAAAGGGGGGCTACATGCAAGAACTAGGGAGAGGCCTCCAAAGGGGCAGTCCTGCTGCCCCTTGATTATATCCCTGTCATACCCATGTTGGAATTCTGACCTACAGAACACTAATATAATAAATGTGGGTTGTTTTAAGTCATATATTTATACTCATATCTCCCACTCTAATACAAAACAATCGGGTTCATCCTAGCATTCTCCCATTTGTTCATTATAACTTTTTTCTCTGACAGTGAGAAATATGGTTGTCATCTTCATTATATTTACTTATTTGTTCAAACGTAGTACATATATAAAGTAATTTCAGAATTGGTAATCCATACCGCTGTAAGAAACAAATTTACTAACTGTTTTTAAACAGTCTTTTCTGGCTTTAGCCTTATAGTTTGTAGTACAAATATTGTTTTACAAAATTACTTAAGTCAGCTGCTTTCCCAAGACAGGGGAAGTTCTCATTAGCGGCCACTTCCAGTCTAGCATGTCTGCCTCTCGGCTTGAATTACTAATCAATCACCAAACTCTGTAAGGGAAAAAGCAGCTCAGACTATTGGTCTCACTTTCTGCATATCTTGGGTATTTACACTTCTTTTTGTTGTTGTTGTTGTTGTTGTTGCCTTGTCAGCTTTGAACTTGTTTTTTTGTTCACAGGTCCATGAGATTGCTGAAAGTTCTCAAAATTCAGTTTCTTCAGCTTTTAATAATTACTTTCTTCTTGTTTGGTAAGCATCTCTATCCATGAAATTTGTGAATCAACAACTGCTTGAAAAGAATAGTGCTTCCGTGTAGAAAGTCAAAATCATCTCAGGAGTTTTATTTTTCTCTGGAATCTTGGTTCTTTAAATCTTGGCTATCTTAGTTACTCTTCAAAGATAGGTTGTTTGATTGTGTGCTTCTTTTTTCACTTTTTCACTTGTTCTTAGTGGGAGGATTGGCCAGTTACAAGCTATTTCTTAGCAGGTAGAAGGGAAAATTCTCAAAGCCTGTAACTGTTTCCCTAAATGCTAGTTTTAGTGTTTAGTTTTACTTCGTGTTTCTTAATCCTAAATTAGAAGCCTGCCACTATAACTTTCCTGTTCCCATTATTTATAATGGATTGGCTTTGATTTTAAATGGCATCGTATTTATCATTTAATACATTTACTAGGAACCTTGAAGAGAACATATGAGTCCTTGCAAGCAGGTTACCATATTGGCCTGGAAGTGTCTGTAGAGTTGGAGTCAAGTTTTCTTTTTTCTTACTCAAAGAATAAAACACATTTTGTTTTAGTCAAAGTACTTTTATAATAAATTAATTAAGCTAAAATATGTGACATTTATTTTGAATAATTCCAAAATTATTTTCATGAAGTCATTTACCATAGGGTATATCTTCAATTAGGGATATATTAACAAAATGTATTTTACAGACATTAGGGGAAAAAATAGAGTGAATTAACATGTGAAAATTGTTCACAAATCAAATAAAATCATCAATCGATTAGCTTTTACCTTTTCAAATGCACCATTAAATAAAACAATTATTTACTTTATTCAATTATGTTTCAAAATAATGTTGATACTATTTCCTATAAAGACAAATATAATGAGTATTCTGAAAATGATAGGGTGTGACTCACATAAATGTATCTTCTTCTGTGCAACCCCCAATTTCCCAGAGCATCCAAGCGGGTTAGCTATGATCCAGGAAGGCAGCAGCAGCAAGTTTAAAAGTGATCATTGGTTATTTAGTTAATGTGAAATTATCTTGGAAGTGCTCTTCTCTCACTGATCCCCATTACCTTGGCAAAATATGTAACTGCTTCTGTCAATGCTCTTGTACTTGTCCTGCCAATTAATTCCATTCATATTCAAAGTAGTTTCAGTCACACTCCATTTCAATCGATTTTATCTGCATGGCGCACTGGTCACAGAGTGGTCACATTGTACAGCAGGTGAAGCTGGCTATGAGATGTCCCACAGTCTTTCAGTCAGTGCACTGCTGGAAGCCTGTGCTTATTTACTTATTCAGCAAATATCCTTGCAGCGTTGGGAGAGCACTAAGGAAATAAAAGTGAAAGAGGCATATTTATGTTTTCAAGAAATATTATTTTGGAGAACAGACATCTTTAAATACAGATTTTTTTAAGTATAAAAATAATTACCATTTGTGTGGTGCTTCATAGATTATATACCACATTATCACGTAGTATGCCTCAGTTAAGTCCATGATATAGCTATAATGTTTGAAACATCTATCTTCAATGTATGAAATGGCTATGTAATATAAGTTTGGGTAAATCAAAGAAAAGATAATTCACTTTGTACAAGGTGAAATGTACAAGGTGAAATGCCCTTTCCTCATGTCCAATAGAACTATCAATAGACATTAATAATAGATACCAAAGAACACAATAGAAAAAAATGTGGTTTATATCTTTTCTTTTCATTTGCCATTCCCTGTCCCTTTTGTTTTCCATGCATTCATACTTGATAAAGTCTTATTTTCTTCTTAGAATCCTTAGGCAGATCTGCCATCTCGTGTTCTCTTATGTGAAGCTTATAAATTGACCCACCACTGTACTCTATTTGGAAAAAGACAAAACCTATATTAAAGTCTTTAGGTTTCTTATTTTAACCTGCATTCTACCTAAATTCCAGAATCTACTGCTTGATTTTTTTTAACATATTAGTTAGATGCCTGCTTATTAGTGGCTGAAGTAGAGTAGATGCTTAATAAGTATTCATCAAATGGAAGAATTATCAATCACTAAGTTAATAATATTAGACACCCATTTAGTAAGTGCTTGCTATGTGTAAGGCATAGTACTAATGCTTCTTGTGGATGGCCTCAGTTAATCCTCAGACCAACCCTAAGACATGGATATTTTACTATCATCATCCCCATTTTACAAATAGGAAAACTCAGGCACAGAACTACAACAACTTAACAATGAGTACATATCTTGTTATGGAAATAATATCAGACCTATGTCTTGACTATGTTATGAGCTGCCTTTAACATCGGAACAATTATATGCATCTTTTTATTCATTTTAAAAGGTCTGAATTTGATTAATTTTTGAGGTCCATGGCTTTTTTTCAAATGGAGCATTTCTCAATTGTATTCCCAAACAATAAAGCTAAACCTTAATGTTTCAAAACAGTATTTAAAAGGGCTGATCAACTTTAGTGTTGATTGTGAAAATCACATCAAGGATTTTTATACAACTAGTTACAGATCTTGACAAATCTAGTTCCAGACGCAGACATTGCTATCATCAAAATAAGAGCTATATGACTAACATTTTGAATTTTTTCTTTCAATATTAAAATATAGAAAACTCTGGCCGGGCGCGGTGGCTCAAGCCTGTAATCCCAGCACTTTGGGAGGCCGAGACGGGCAGATCACGAGGTCAGGAGATCGAGACCATCCTGGCTAACATGGTGAAACCCCATCTCTACTAAAAAAATACAAAAAACTAGCCGGGCGAGGTGGCGGCGCCTGTAGTCCCAGCTTACTCGGGAGGCTGAGGCAGGAGAATGGCGTAAACCCGGGAGGCGGAGCTTGCAGTGAGCTGAGATCCTGCCACTGCACTCCAGCCTGGGCGACAGAGCGAGACTCCGTCTCAAAAAAAAAAAAAAATTATATATATATATATATAATTTTCTATATATATATATAGAAAACTCATAGTGAACAAAAATTTCCATTTAAATTTTATCCTTTTGATTACTGACTAAATAAAAATTTTAAGATAATATAAAATAGTCTTTTAAAATAGAGTTTATATCAGGAATGTCTACCAATATTAAACAATTCAACAGAAAAAAATACCTTGGGGCATTTCACCTTTTGGAATATTATTCTTTGAAGACTGCTGGCATCATTTTTTTTTTGGTTATTATATAAAACATAAAATAATCTACAATTTCAAAAGACTTCTATCAAAAAGTATCATAATAAAAATATAATATATAAAAATTAAGTTCTAATGCTCACTATTATATGTGACCTATGATGTATATGGATGTGTTTATACATGTATATACACACATACATATGATAAATGTTTATACATGTATATACATGTATAAACACACCCATATGACAAATGTTTATACAAAGAGTAGTTATCCTTGATTTTTGTGAAGCCAATGAAAAGCGTGGACTAAATTATTTGTTTTAAGTTTTTATGTAGAGCTGTAACATTTTGGTTAAATATAAACATAAATATAAATCATTTCATGTTTTCATTTTGTTTCTAGGGGAATATTCATTTTAAATAAAATCTATTCTGCATTTTTAAATGTTTTTTAGAAAGTGTTTTTGGTAATAAAATCTCTTTTTGTTTCAGAGAATGGAGACGGATTCAAGTTTCCTGGAGAAATGGAGCTTATTGTAAGGCTGCACACACCCATCATAAGGGAGATGGGCATCAGAGGAAAAGAAGTAACACTGGTTATCAACTATCCAATTGCTTTTCTTTCCCCCAGCAGCAAGAAGAGTTCGGGGAACCATAGTATTTCTTCACTAACATGATGCTAGAGACCAAGAGGATATTGATCTCCAATTAAAGTCATTAGGAGTATCCTCAGTTTTAAATCTAAGAAAATTCTCATCCTTTGAAATATTATTGGTATATTTTAATGAGTCTCTCAAATACAGATTAGGCAATATTGCTCCAGAGATAGAAACTACTGTGAATGGCTTTAATTGAAGATACATGGGGATAATTTTAATGTATGACATTTGGGGTAATTAAGGCAGAGTAGTATTGGGTGAGGGGAAAGAGGGTGTTTAGGGAAAAAAGCTTCATACATGTCAGTGGGCTCCTACAGCTGTCTTTCCTACACATATGTGCATAAGCTTGAGTAGTTTACCTTGCTCATGATAATTCCATGCCAGAGTTTAGGAAAATTTTGCAGGACATTTTGACTTGCTTTAGGCAACACTTCTCACCCATACTGAAACACTCTCCTTGCTAACAGAGAAGAATACAATCCCAAGGCCATAGACTCTTTTGTTTGATATAGTCTTGTCTCTCTAATGAAAATCAATAAAGAAAAACCATTTTGCCATTAATTTTAACAGTTTTTTAACTGCATGCTATCTAAAAATGTATCAACACAATAGAAATGAGAACATAAGCTTTGATATTGACTTACCTTTCAGATTCCTCACACACTACTCAGTTGCTAAGAAGAGCCAGTCTCAGGTGCACCTCCATGAACAAAAGGGGAGGCAACATGGAGCCGCATCTATACTTTCATGGATGCTTAATCTTGTGTCTATCTTTTCCACTACCCCTGTATTATTTTCTTTTGGTTGTGGTAACAAATTACCGCAATCTTGGTGACATTGAAAAATAGAAATCTATTCTCTTACAGTTCTAGAGTCTAGCAGTCCAAAATCAAGGTGTGGTGGGGCTGTGCTCCCTGCAGAGGCTGCAAAAGAGAATCTGTGCATTGTCTCTTCCAGTTTCTCCTGGCCAATAATATTCTGTGACTTGTAGCCATACCAGTTCAATCTCCAAGGACACCATCTTCAGATTTGTCTCTGCTCTGTTTTCACATTTCCTCCTCTTCTGTACATGTAGCCAAATCTTGCTCTGCATCCCTTTATGAAGTTACATGTGGTTGCAGTGGAGCTCACCCAGATAATTCAAGATAACCTCCCTATCTCAAAATTCTTAATTTAGTCTATGGCCATACCACCCTGAACATTCCTGATCTTGTCAAAATTCTTAATTTAATCACATCTACAAAGATATTTTTTCTTGCCATATAAGATAGCATTCACAGGTTCCAGGGTTTAAGACATGGAAATATTTTGAGAAGCCATTTTCCAGGCAACCACAAATTGTTCATTGGTTAACAAGTAAAACCAAGTACATATAAACTCAGCTGAGTCTAAATTCTTTCTCTCAAACTTCCTTAAGCCCAACCCATCTTTATTACCTAGACCAACTCAGAGACACACAAAGGTCTTTGAGAAGACCCCAAGAGTCAAATACTGCTGAGTAGACACAGGGCAAATGACTCAAACACTGCCTTATGAGAGAAATATAATTTTCACTTAACCTGGTTAACAATTTTTTCATCAGTCCATAATAAAACTTTGACAGTACAATTCATCTTCATTTCCATTTTAATGTTTTTGAAATCAAAATATGACTTTTAATCGATGTGTGCATTTTCTGTGATAGTTTTACAACCTCCACTGCCCAGGAAAATTGATTATGAATATCATTTGATAAACTCATAAAAAGGAAGAATGTTAACATATATCTGAACTCTCATAAAAAGTAGGCATGTTAATATATATAGCTTCCAAGATAATTTTGATGACTTGTGAGTCAATTACTATATGCCTAAAGAAATATAGAAATATTATATCCAGTAGAGAGCAGTGTTTCAGTCACAGAGACAGCAATCTCTGTTGTGTGTCAAGAATAGTTGCATAGTTACCCCATGACTTAATGAAGCATCCCTCAAGATGGTTCAACTATTTTGTTTTGAATCCAGACACCCCAAACAACTTTCTGATTATCAATAATGTTTCTCAATACAGTATTTATCATTTAGATTCAGTATGTACACTGTGTAGTTACATTAAAAATACTGGGGACTGCTTAAAGCTGTTTCTATAATCACACTAATAACATGTAAGCAAATCTCATGACTTTGAACATGGAATACTAAAGTTTTGGAAATAGGTATACATTTCTGTGTGTGTGTGTGTGTGTGTGTGTGTGTGTGTGTGTTTAACATCTAACAGGAAATAACTCTGTGCGCTAACAGCTATAATCAAATAAACAATGTCTTAGAAGAAACTCAGGCCACCCATTACACTCCTAAGCACTGAGTATGAATTAGCGCTGCTAATTCACACTGCTTCTTACCATCGACTAAGGCATTTCCATGACTGTTGAAATATACAAAATTGACAATTCTCCATTGATACACGGTGTGGACTTTCTGCAATCATTGAATTTAGACCTGAGATACTTAATATATAAAATCTATCCACATTTTCCAAGGCATATTCATGATGAATGAACGGTTAGGTTAGGTTTTTGGTTAAATTATGTTTCTATACTTGGATAACTGAGAGGTTAACCCTTGACCTCAGTGACGTCTCCAAGATACAGCTACCATCATTGAGAACTCATCTGAAGAGCCAGCTGACCTTTCTCTTTATAACATGTTTTTCCAACTATAATAATTTCATGAAGTAATTGAATATTTACCGGGAAAGGGCACAATACTGGTTTTTGTTTTGTTTTATTTTTATTTTTGTTTTATAAATGAGCTTATAGAAAAGTAAGTTACATTCAAACTTTGATAAAGACAAGGAACTTGTATGTTCTGTTTACTACTATATTCTTCAGAGCCTAGCACAGTTCTTGTCAGGTATTTAATGAATACTGGATTAATGAATCAATCAAATAATCAATACACTAGATCTTACAACTGAATAATCCTGGATAACGTTTATGCTGGTATAATTTGTATATTATTCTTATAATTTAATATTGAACTTTTTGCAATTTATCTGCTGAAAATGAAACAAATTTCGGAAATTGTGAATAATTATTTTTAAGATGCATTTTTTAAACAATCTAAAGACTTATTTGTTGCAAATATTTTGATCTAAAACATTCTTTAAATAACTTGGAATAATTAATGGATATAATAGCACTATGGAGATGAATGTATACAAAAGATGTTATAAGAGAATTGCTGTAACAGCTAATGTATTGATAATTCATCAAAGATAAAGCCTTTCTTCTAACGAATATATTGTGTGTAAATGATGATTTATAGTAATTTTTTAAAAGTAGCTACAAAGATAGGATTTCACTCCCTTATAATAATTTAACTAAAATGGTAAAAAGTCAACTGCAGCCAGGATATAACACACTTTTCTCACGTTCTCCACTCTTCTATCAACTTGAATCCCACCCATGCACTGAGAAGTGCCACATAGAAGTCTGTCTTGCATTTGGAAACTAGAAACTGGAAGCTGGCTCAGTGAAAGGGTATATATAAAATGAAATTAGGTGCATAAAAGTTAAAAGCTAAATATAATTCTGATCTTTTATGAAGATTTAGAAATCAAAACCTTGAAAGATACATTCAGTTACTGTCCAAATATTGAACAGGTCATTGTTAAATGGCCCACTACCACGCCTTTCTTTCTCACTAATGCAAATCTTGAAGTTGGATTTGTTGGTTTTCTTGATAGCCCAATATTAAAGAACTTCCTTCGTTTTTATTTTTTTTTTTGAGATGGAGTCTCGCTCTGTCACCCACGATGGAGTGCAGTGGCACAATCTCAGCTCATTGCAACCTCCTCCTCCAAAGTTCAAGCAATTCTCCTGTCTCAGCCTCCTGAGTAACTGGGACTACAGGCACACACCACCATGCATGGCTAATTTTGGTATTTCCAGTACAGACAGGGTTTCACCACATTGGTCAGGCTGGTCTTGAACTTCTGACCTCAGATGATCCACCCACCTCCGCCTCCCAAAATGCTGGAATTGCAGGTGTGAGCCACTGTGCCCAGCCCAAGATGAGAGGATGTCAGCAATAGAGAAGAGAGTTTAAGGCCATGAAGAGGAATAAAGCAGAGAAATGTAAGTCCCATGTCTTGAATAAGTAGGAGGTGCTGAGCAGTTGCTCTCAACTAATGCTGCCACTTGGTATGGGGACAAGTTGATTGAAATAAAGGCAGTAGACCAGACTGAACATTTGTCAATCATTGCAAACTAATTTAATCTCTCAAAATAGCATCCAAATGGAATCATAAAATGTTACAGTAAAAAAAAAAAAAAAAAAAAAAAAGAGAGAGAGACTTAAAATCAGCAGAAGGGAGTTCATGATTTGATACAGGTAGCTATTATTTATGTGGCTCAAAACACTCTCATTGAGCCTTGGCTTAATAATAACAATAATTTTGGAAACAGAAAGGAAGAAACACAGCAAGAACTATTGTGTTTTGCTGATGTGTAGTGCTTATGTGTGAAACAGAGTGCCAAGTACTCTACATATTTCATGTATTCCTTATTATTATTCTTTAATATAGAACTGTTACCCCTAATGAAAAATAAGGAATGTGTAACTTGTCAGGATTAAGTTAGCATTTCTCTAAAGTTACAATGTTTACATGTGGCATAATCAAGATTTGAACGTATCTGCTTAGAGGTGATGCTCTAAATTGTAACTTAAAAATGGGCAACAGGGGGACAGTGTCCTGGAGTAGGGAGGAAGGTACTCCAAAGACAACTACCTCACTTAATTGCACACTTGATGAAATAATGTACATATAATATAGTTATAAGCTGCTTAACATTGAGCTAGTAATTCCTCATTCTTAACCATTTTTGGTTTTATCTGTCAAGAAACAGCTCAAATGGCATTTTCTTTCTGAAACGTCACTTGTTTCATCCCTTCTATTTCTTGTACCTCCTTAGAATTTATTTACTTCTGCCTTCTGTTATTGAACCCTGAATCGCCAATGCAAGAGTAGTCCCTGGTACATAGTCAGCACTCAGTAAGTCGATGTTGAACTACAACCCTGTTATATTACTGTGATTATTATTCCTGCGGATATAAATCATATTTTATGTTTGTTACCATCAATACTAAAATATCTTGTTTTTATTAAGATTTTGTATCTTCTCTACTTAAGTATACTTTTGCAAACAAGAAGGTCTATTTATTTTGATTATTGCAAATAATATTAGTGAACTCTTATCTATGTAAATGGTAGATTCAACGGAATACAGCATAATGTGAATAAGGCAATTTGATGCTGTGATAACTCAGCTAAAACAACAGTCTCAATAACAGATGAAACACGGATTAAAAGAAGATTTCATTTAAAATCTTATTTCAATAATCTTTTTTATTTTTCTCATTACCTTAAATATTTTATTAGCTCCATCTCAGCAAAGCAGATTGATTTAGGTTACTCAATATGTGCTCTGTCAATTTAATTTAATCCTAAAACAACTTTATCTTTCCTCTAATTTTGCTGAAACTCTATGTAATATGCTATCTTTCATCTGCTAAGAGGATGATGCTGATTTATTTCCAGTGAAAACTTCACTTTCACTTTTTTACCACTAATGGGCTCTTTTAATCCAATTATATACCTAAAAAATAAATAATGTTAATGAAACATTATTGGTACTTGTTGTGATAATCAGACAATCAGGCTTAACCTGTGGGTAAAGAGTTGTGAAGATAAATTTCAAAGACATTTTTCATTTGGAAACAATATATCTCATTCTTTTCTTTGCTGCCACAGTTGCTTTTGAAATGGAAATATTTCTAGGTAATTTACAAAATGACCAGATCAAGGGCATTGTAAACTGAGAGAATTCATGGAGAAGTTCAAACTATATTAAATTTGTCACCTCTTACTCTAATTATGTTTAGGTATTTTATGGAGTCATTGTAAAAATAAAGATTCTTTGGTCTGTTTAGACATAGCTAAAGTATGCCTGTTGCTTAAAATATGACAAATGCTAAAATAATTAATTTTTTATTAGTAAACCCCAAGTATAGGCAAAAATTATTATTTCATTTCATCTCTTTAAAGCACAAAAATTATTTGTCACATTTTTAAATTAACTTTGAGAACTGAATTTACTCTTTACCCTTAAGTATATAAAACTTAGTTTAATAGTGTTAACATTACTAGTATTTAACATATATTGTGTCAGGCCTCTGAGCCCAAGCCAAGCCATTGCATCCCTGTGACTTGCAGGTATATGCCCAGATGGCCTGAAGTAACTGAAGAATCACAAAAGAAGTGCAAATGCCCTGCCCCGCCTTAACTGATGACATTCCACCACAAAAGAAGTGAAAATGGCCGGTCCTTGCCTTAAGTGATGATATTATCTTGTGAAATTCCTTTTCCTGGCTCATCCTGGCTCAAAAAGCTCCCCCACTGAGCACCTTGTGACCCGCACTCCTGCCCGCCAGAGAACAACCCCGCTTTGACTGTAATTTTCGTTTACCTACCCAAATCCTATAAAACGGCCCCACCCTTATCTCCCTTCACTGACTCTCTTTTTGGACTCAGCCTGCCTGCACCCAGGTGAAATAAACAGCCATGTTGCTCACACAAAGCCTGTTTGTGTTATGCCCAGTCCGTTTGTTCCCCAAAGAAGACCACCAGAATCCAGAGTCAAAGCCAAGCGGCAAGGATCTTTAATGCAAGTTCGAACTTGGTCCCTCCGTTCTACAACATACAAGAGGGCCCTGAATGATGCATGTGGCCGCTTTTTATAGCCCGATTCATACAGGATATGTAAGGTTACAGAGGTACAAAGGAATTCTTTTGGTTGCAGCATTACAACTGGTAATTGGTTAATACAATTAACAGTTTTCCATTTGTTCCCGTGCTTTTAGTAAAACTACAAACGGTTGTGATCTTATCAGGGGCTCTCTAGGTGGTGTTTCTGAGATGTGTGAGGGTGGGGGATGTGTTGGGCTCAGGAAGTTGGGACAAAATAGAGGATTGTGTTTGTATTGGGCCCAGGACTAAGATATGTGGCAGACACCGGTAATTAGAGCAGGACAGAGACGTTCACAACGTTTGTCCTTACAATGTCTGGAGTCTATAGATAACCTAATTAACCTAATCGGTTGGGTCCGGGGTCGATCTTTAACTAGGCTGAGGGCGCCACCCGGGCTGTCAGGCCGCCGCCCGGGCTGCTTGTCTGTGGACTTCATTTCTGCCTTTTAGTTTTTTTTCATTTGATCTCTTTCATTCCCCCCTTTCTCAGGTACATCTGGAGCCCATCTTGGGTCTTGTAAGTCTGATTCTGTTTCAGCGCTTACAGGTTGGTATTGGGCTCTGAGGACCATGAGCTGTATGGTGTCAAACCTTTCCCTGACAAACCGCAAAATTCTGTTAATAACACAAGGTCCTATGGTAAGCAGAAATAGTAGACTTAGCAGGGGTCCAAGGAAGGGGGCTAACAGGGGAAACATAGAGGAATTTTACCATTGTCATCATGACACTGAGATGACAAACTTTACAAAGTAATACAATATTACAAAGTAAGTGGGGGCAGGATGAGAGCACAGGATGGTGTTAACATTAAAATTGCTAATGAAATTTTGGGCACGCATAGTCATTGATAACATTTTATCAGGAAATAGGGTTTGAGAGCAGACAACCTGACTGACCAAAATTTATTAGGTGGGAATTTCCTCATCCTAATAAGCCTGAGAGCACTACAGGAGGCTGGGGCTTATTTCATCCCTTCGGCTTCAACTGTAAAAGGCGGCACGCCTCCAAGGGGGTCGTTTATAGGCCTACCCTTAGAGCACATTCTCTTTCTCAGGGGTATTCCTTGCTGAGAAAAAGAATTCAGCGATATTTCTCCTATTTGCATTCAAAAAGAGAAGAAATATGGCTCTGTTCCGTCCGGCTCACCGGCGGCCAGTTCAAGGTCACCTCCCTTGTTCCCTGAACATCACTGTTATCCTGTTCGTTTTTTCAAGATGCCCAGATTTCATATTGTTCAAACACACATGCTCTACAAACCATTTGTGCAGTTAACTCAATCATCACAGGGTCCTGAGGTGACATATATCCTCCTCAGTTTACAAAGAAGATGATGGGACTAAGAGATTAAAGACACAGGAAATTACAAAAGTATTAAAGTAAAGACAGACATAAGAAATTACAAAAGTATTAATTTCGGAGAACTAATAAAATGTCCATGAAATCTTCATATTTTATGTTTTTCTGCCGTGGCTTTAGCCAGTCCCTCCATTCAAGGTCTCTGACTTCCCGCAACATTCTCTCTCCCTTTTTCTCTATATAAATGTGCCATGGTGATGAAGGCTAGTTCATTCTCTTGATTGTGGCATAGGATTTTTTTTTTTTTTTTTTTTTTGACTGGTCCAGCACACTAAAAACAAACCGATTAAACAGAGACACATAATTCCAAAATTTACTGCAGTAGAGTTCTCAATAGACCTAATCCAAGTCGTGGGGTTTAATCCATAAAGAATTTTTTTTTTTTTTCTCACTTGATCTAATGCCTCAGTTCCAGGCACAGTGACTTTGAGAGGCTTCAAAATTTGTTGTTCTAATTTAGAAATGTCTAAAGTGAGATTATCTCCTCTTCTCTGTAGATGGCGTTTTGCCATGTCCCAGTGATGTTTAGACTCATTATAAACTTGGGGTGTAATACAAAAATCTGAAGTATTCCAGTCACACTGTAACTGGAAACAATACCTAATGGAAATATTTATCATCAATTCTTTTTCCTCCGGTTAGGCAGGGCAACAATCTCTGTGGGACCAGGTACCTACACACTATTATTAACATATATTTTAATAGGATTATCCATCCATGTGACTGCCCGAATTAAGGGCGGGAAAGGCACATAAGCCCAGTAGGTATAATTAGCTGCAGCTGCTCCTGCAGGCATGGGGAGACTTACCACCGTTGATACAACCATTAAAGCTGCAAGCAGCATTTTTTTTTTTTTGAGGTTTGTGTCACCTTTGTGCTGGCTAGGCTTTTTCTAGCTAACAGTGTCAGCTTCTTTAACTGTGCCCAGGTTGGCAGCTTTGCCTTCCTGGTGCGTGGTGACTTTATCTGTTTTTCTAATATCACCACTTGATTTATCCTGCGAGTCAATGGTGCTCGATTGCGGTGTTTCCGTCTCCGTGGAGGCGCTTTTCTTTGCATCTCCGATGGGTTCATTGTAGAACTTCAAATGTTTAGTGGGTATCCAAATAGGAAGCTGATTTTCTCCTAGTGAAACACAAGCAAAACTTCTTCCCCAGGTTATTACCTTCCTCTATTTCTCATGTCCTATTTTTGTTGTAACAAAGTGAACAGTTGGTTTAACTGATTATCTATGCTATATTTAATCAGAGCTGTCTTAACATCCTTTGTAGCCTGTACTACATATACAGAATCTGATATAATATCAGCAGGTTGGTTAAAATCTTTTAACACTGTAATGACTGCAACCAACTCTGCCCTTTGAGCTGATTGATATTGAGTTTTGACTACTCGCTCCTTTGGCCCTGTGTAAGCTGCTTTTTCATTGCTGGAACCATCAGTGAATACTGTCAGAGCATTTTCTAAAGGTTTATGTCTGGTAATTTTAGGTAAAATCCAAGTAGTCAATTTTAGAAACTGGAAGATTTTTGTTTTTGGGTAATGATTATCAATAATTCCCACAAAATCAGCAAGGCCAATCTGCCATGCACCGGAATTGACTAAAGGCTCGTTTAACTTGTTCGTTCCCTGAGGTAATACTTTCCACTGAAACCTGGTGGCTGGTTCTTTATTATTTATGGCTGGTAAAGTAAAGGCAAATTTTTCACAATCTTGCTCTGCCAGAGGAATGGTAAAAAAGCAATCCTTAAGATCAATTATAATTAAAGGCCAGTCTTTTGGGATCGTGGCTGGAGAGGGCAATCCAGGTTGGAGAGGCCCCATGGGTTGAATTACAGCGTTTACAGCTCTTAAGTCCATTAACATATGCCATTTGCCTGATTTTTTTTTTTTTTTTTTTTGAATTACAAATACAGGAGAATTCCAGGGTGAGAATGAAGGCTCAATGTGTCCCTTTGCTAATTGTTCCTTTGCTAATAAGTGTAAAGCCTCCAGTTTTTGCTTTGGTAGCGGCCACTGATTTACCCATACCAGTTTTTCTGTTTTCCAAGTTAATGGAATGGGTTTAGGAGGCTCTACAGTGGCCGCCCCTAAAAAGGATATCCTATTCCTTTCCTGGTATATATCCCATCTTAGTCATGATTTTTTTTGACTCATGGGGCTGTATAATGGAGCGGGCATAATGACTTCTGCACCCCCTTAAACATAAGGGAGTGGCTGGACAATAGGATCATTGTAGGGAGGAAATCAGCAGTAAGACGTATAAACAAAAATCCCTGTAACATGAATAAGTTTAAAGGAAAATGCTGCGCCTTGAGATGCATATGCAAACATCTCCATAAACCTTTTAGCAGCATTGCTCCAGCAAGTCCCACCTTATTCCTAAAGGCGGTTTTTTTCCTTGCTCAGTAAACAAATCACACAATGGGTTTTACACTGAGATGTTCCATTGCCCAGGGACGGGCAGGATTTTTAACCAGCAAGTACTTGCCTTCAAGCACTTGTTTAACAAAGACACATCCTGCACAGCCCAATATCCATTAAGCCTTGAGTCACCACAGCACATGTCTCTGGCAAGGACAAGGTTGGGGGTAGGGTCACAGATTAACAGCATCTCAAATACAGAACCAAATGGAGTCTCTTATGTCTACTTCCTTCTATATAGACACAGTAACAGGCTGATCTCTCTTTCTTGATTATCCGGCCCTAAACAATGTAAAATCATTGTACTTTCATATCCTTCTGAAGCTGTGCCTACGCCGACAAGTCTTGTAACAGCCTTTTGTTTAGGCCAATTTTTTTTTTTTTGCCACTCATTTAAAGCAATGACAGAGATATCTGCTCCTGTGTCTACCAACCCTTCAAACTGTTTTCCTTGAATAATGGCCTTACACACAAGTCTGCTCTCAGAGACCAGACTTGCCCAATATGCAGCTTTTCCTGCCAGATCAGTGCTTCCGAACCCTCCTGTTCTTTTTATTTTACTGTTCCCAACTTTAATATAAGGTAGGAGTAATAATTGAGCAATCCTGTCTCCTGGACTGGCACTCCAAGGAATTGAGGAACTAATAACCAATTGAATGTCGCCTTCATAGTCTGAATCAACCACACCAGTATGAATTTGAACTCCTTTTAGATTTAAACTTGATCTTCTTAAGATTAGTCCTACAGTCCCCTCAGGCAATGGGCCGTATACCCCTGTGGGGATTTTTTTTTTTGTGGCGGCTCCCCTGGAAGCAAAGAGACTGCTTGTAAAGTACACAAATCTACTGCTGCACTGCCACTTGTGGCGGGGGATAATTGCTGTATTGTGATAACTGGCTTATTCCCTGAGACATTTGCGACAGTGGGGGTTGTTATTCCTGAAAACCCTGAGGAACAAAGGGTTGAATTTGGAATGCCCCAGTTTGTTGCGGGGCCTGAGGCTGGCCCCTCCTCTCATTTCCTGACAGTGAAAGGAGGGGCAGGCGGTTCCTGGGTCTTGGATTTTTCTCCCAGGCCCTAAGGCAGATAGCCCTGATTTGCTCAATGGCCTCATTTGGCATTATTGCTTGTTGGTCAACAGTGCTCCAATTTTGACCTATTCCTAATAGTTGATCTGCATCTATGTTAATTGGAGGATTGGCAGTCCTATTTTTTCGGACCTGTACTTGTGCCCCATCAATCCACCAAGTCTTAAATTGTAAAAATTGAGAGGGTGAGAGTGATGATTTTGCCAGAATCTCCCAGTCATAAGGAATGAGTCTATGTCCATGAGCAATGGAATCTAATAATGTTCTCATGTAAGGAGAGTTGGGTCCATACTGTTTTACTCCTTCTTTCATTTCTTTTAGCATTTTTATAGAAAAGGACTGATATCTGGCTTCAGCTACGGGAGGCTCTCCCTCTTTTTAAGAGAATTTTTATAAAGCTGCGATAAGAGGACATATTTACTTTTAGTTTGCCCCATTGTTATCCTAGGTTCTTCCGAGCGCACAAGCTTACCACAAGGCTGACTGTAGACGTACTCGGGAGTCTCTCGTCGACTTGTCCGGCATACCTTTACCTTAGAGAAAAGCTTCCACGTTGGACGCCAGATGAAGGGGTGGTCTGCCCTTCCACACCTGTGGGTGTTTCTCGTTAGGTGGAACGAGAAACTTTAGAAAAGAAGTAAGACCCAGAGACAAAGTCACCAGCGCTCAGCTTACAGAGGACCCACGCCGGCCCTTCAGATTTACTTTCCCTTTCAGTGGGTCCGGGTGCGCTGGCCGCCTCCCTTCCGCCTGCTCCCTCCCGCGGCTCAGCCTGGGGGGGGGGGCTGAGGCCTGTGGCCCGGAGAGGTACGGAGGGGGTTCTGTGGACAGTGGGTCCTCGCTATCAGGTAGAACAGGATGGGGGGGGGGCAGTCGGTTGCTTGGATTTTAGTGGCCGAGCAACCAGTGCCTTACAGGGTTCAGAGGCTAATTGGAAAGGGGACAGCCAAGGGGGTGGGTTCCCAGCTATATCCTGCCATATGAGGATATATGGGATATGAATCCGGGTGATTAGCACGCCCAGGCTGGAAAACCTTGGACTTTACTCTAGTGATGACAGGAAGACAGAATGTCCCTTCGGGTGGCCACCCTACGTTAAGGGCGGGCCACTCGGAGCGGCACAGAGTAATTAGCTTTCCCTTCCTGATGTCCATACCAAGATCATGGCCCCTTGCCCTAACATCCTTGAAATTACTTGTAAGGAGAGATAGGGAAGTGCTCTAGGTATCACCCATCTTGAACAGTAGCGCCCGGAGTGGCACCTGGAACAGGTCCTGCAAGGGAAAAGTGAGTTGTGGAATATCAACAACAAGTTTACATCAGTCGCAAGCGCGCTCCAGAAATCTGGGTCAGAATAAGTGCAAACAAGAATCAGATGAGAGCCGGGGGACGTCTCCCACCGGTCTCTGCTGGCTGTCCTATAGCGCGTCCGCCAGGACTTATGCCAGCTTTCAGCTTCAGACCTCGCGAGTCACAGATTCAGAGCGGACTTAGAGAGCCGCGAATTCAGACAGCCCTAACAGCCTCAGGCGGACTTAGAGAGCCGCAGGTTCAGAAAGGACACAGACAGACAAACAAAGACTAGCCGGCTCACCTATTAGCAGATCGATCCTAGTAGATCTGTTGACCGGGGGTCTGGTGGGCTTGGGGGAATCCCGGACGAGCCCCCAAATGTTATGCCCAGTCCGTTTGTTCCCCAAAGAAGACCACCAGAATCCAGAGTCAAAGCCAAGCGGCAAGGATCTTTAATGCAAGTTCGAACTTGGTGCCTCCGTTCTACAACATACAAGAGGGCCCTGAATGATGCATGTGGCTGCTTTTTATAGCCCGATGCATACAGGATATGTAAGGTTACAGAGGTACAAAGGAATTCTTTTGGTTGCAGCATTACAACTGGTAATTGGTTAATACAATTAACAGTTTTCCATTTGTTCCCGTGCTTTTAGTAAAACTACAAACGGTTGTGATCTTATCAGGGGCTCTCTAGGTGGTGTTTCTGAGATGTGTGGCGGGGGGGGATGTGTTGGGCTCAGGAAGTTGGGACAAAATAGAGGATTGTGTTTGTACTGGGCCCAGGACTAAGATATGTGGCAGACACCGGTAATTAGAGCAGGACAGAGATGTTCACAACGTTTGTCCTTACAATGTCTGGAGTCTATAGATAACCTAATTAACCTAATCGGTTGGGTCCGGGGTCGATCTTTAACTAGGCTGAGGGCGCCGCCCGGGCTGTCAGGCCGCCGCCCGGGCTGCTTGTCTGTGGACTTCATTTCTGCCTTTTAGTTTTTTTTCATTTGATCTCTTTCATTTGGTGATCTCTTCACACGGATGCGCATGACATATTATATAATGTTTTTTCACATTTTTAGAAATTTTAGGTATTTATTTCTAAGCACACTATTATACATAACAATAATTTCTGGGGACTTTTTTTTAAATAAAAATTGAGAAATAGAAGTAATGAGCCTATAACTTCAATTTCCTTCCAATGTCATATCTTCCCATTTACCAAAAATTTTACTTATAATCTGCCCTCACTCCATATATATTTTGTCATATTTAAAGTCAGCCCCTCCACCTGTATGGTCTCATGCTCTCATCTACTACATGGTTCCTACAATGTTTCCCTTTTTTCTTGTAAAATCATTTCCCCCTGCTCTACTGGATCATCCCCACTGGCATGCAGTTACATTTTTCGTACGTACAAAGTTTGCCCCTTGCAAACATTCTCCAGTGCAACTGACAAATTCTCAGTTTTCCTTAAACACTTTTAGAAAGAGTGGTCTACACTTGCTCTCTCCACTTCCTCTCTCATTCTCTCTAGAGCCACTCCAATCAGTGATTTTTCCAATCATTCCACTGGAAACATTCTCACTGTGATCACACATGAACCTCAGGTTACGAAACCCAGTGGTCAATTTTCAGTCCTTCTCTTCCTTGATCTATTAACTGTATGTATTTGGGTTATCACGCCCTTCTTGAATTCCTTTTTGGCTTCTTTGAAACCTTTGTCTTGGTTCTACTCCAATCTCACTGGCTACTCCTTTTCAGTCTTTTGTGTTACTTCTTCATAATATTGTCAATCTCTAAGATTTAGTGTACTCTGGGGCCCATGCTTAGATCACTTCTCAAACTTTCAGTTTTTCAGAAGTCTTTTTTTCTTGTACTTTAAATATTATCTACATGCTAGGCACAGTGTCACACACCTCTAGTCCCAGCTACTTAAAAGGCTGATACAGAAGGATTGCTTGAGCCTAGGAGTTCAGGGCTATGATCACGCCTATGACTGGACACTACACTTCAGGCTGAGAAACATAAAGAGACCTAGTCACTTAAAAAAAAAAAGGAAAGAAAGGAACAGCTAAAGAAAGAAAAAAGAAAAAATACTATCTACATAATAAAATGGGCTGCAATTTAAGTGCCTAGGCTATACCAATACCCAGAATTCTAGTTTCAAATGTGTAACTGCCTATCCAACAAAGGCATTTGAATGCCAAATAGACAATTCAAGCTTAAAATGTCCCAAACAAGACAAAATTACACCCCTTTCAACATGCTGCTCCATCACTTTTTCCCTTCTCAATGTGTGGCCCCTCTTTCCTTCCAGTTGCTTGGGTTAAAAGTCTGGAAGTCTCCCTGATTCATCTCTTTTTCTCTCTTCCCACCTCCAATCCATCAGAAAATCTTACCAGTTTTAACTTCAAAATATATTATAATCGGACTACTCACTACCTTCAGAATTACCAACTCATTTTGGTATACTCTTGTTTTTCACCTCAACTATTTTAATAATTTTCTAATTAGTCTACCTATTTCAACCTTTGCCCTGCTATACATTTGCCCAGAAGCTTCAGTGATCCTTTCAAAGCAAGATGCCAGATCATGTTTCTCCTCTGGTTAAAACCCTCTTGAGGTTGTTCCATCCCCTTCAGAGTAAAACCATAACCTTACCATGGAATATAAGGACCTATGTGATCCACCCTTTCCCGATCCCTCTCTCTCTCTCTCTTTCCCTCTTCCCTACCAATCTATCCTCCTACACATTTCCACAGCCATACTAACATCTGTGCTCTTTTCCATGCACAGAAAGGCATTTTTTGCCTCAAGGAATACATTTGCACTTGCTGTTACCTCTTCCTAAAAAAATTCAATTAGGCTTCTGTTCAAATGTCACCTCATGGGAGAGGCCTTTCTTGACTATCCTATGTCAAATAGTAGCAGCCCTTTATCACTTTCTAGCCTCAGTGTCCTGCTTCATTGTCTTCTACTCAAGACTACCACTATGTTTATTGACTATCTCTTCCCACTATGATGTAGGGTCTTGAAAGTAGGAATGTTATCTCTACTACTCCTGGAATATAGTAGGTGCTCAAATGCTTTTGTTTAATGAATGAATATTGTATCTTGAAATTTGGATAATAAAATAATTTTCTAAATAGAAACTTGAACCTCAGTTTATATTCTTTTTAGAAATCATATTCAAAGAAAGTGAAGATTAGAGGGAGAGGGGTTTAATTTTTTTTACTCAGTCATAATAAATGGAACAAACCATTTTTGAAGTGTACAAGAATATTTCAGGCTACATGATATATTTTCTTGTGGTTTTGGCTTTGATGTTAAAAATAGTCGTGGGAAAAGAGAAGCTTTAAAAAGTCAAAATGATTCTCATATTCTTACATATTATAACTGAAACCCAGTCAAAAGAGCAGTGTGAGGAAAGTAAGATGCTCAAAGCTCTACAAAAACTTTTCAAACTCAACTGGTTGCATGGACAAAAGAGAGAGAGAACATAAATGAGTGAAATAGTACAATTAAAAAAACACCAGGATCTAGTGGGAATATGTCAAACTGGAGGCTTCATACTCAATTTAAAGATAGTATTCCATTTTAAAAAATAGTCTGTAAGTAAAAATAAATATCTGCTTAAACATGTGTGTCAAAAGGCTGTCAGTTTTTGATCCCTATTGCAGGAAGAAAAATATCGGAAGAAATTACAGATGTCACAGAGTTACAATATTTCTTACTCAGTACGTAAGAACTCCTTCATTTGAAAATCAAGAGTGAATCTTTAAAAGGTTGAATGTAGATCGTTAGCTCCAGAAATCCAAATGCAGATGAGAATAGAATACTACTCTATGGCTAAATGAAAAGAACAACTTAAAATAACATTAATGCTTACCATTTGGGGAAATAAAAAGAAATGAGATCATAATTATTTCCACAATAATTCTGAAAATATCATCGTAACTAATTACTGTTCATTACTAATTTCTATCCTTGACTTATTCTGTGTCCATTTGGGGAAAAAAAGCATTTTATTAATTTTTCTTAAAACTAGTTTATATGCATAGATAACCAGCAGCATCTGGCTTTTCCACATTTAAAGACTGCTGCTCTGACCTTGATCTTTCCTATTCTGTTATAAATCACAGAGACATGGGCAGAGGAAAATGTGATTTTGGAATACCCAAAGACACACAAGGTGTTCCAGCAGAGAGGCAGCAAGAATTCACTGAGATCTCTTACACGTATTTATCTAAAGATTTCTAACTCTGTCGATACACAGAGGCTCTGATCATAACTGCATCCATGTATGCAGTGTATTTTCAGTGCCAATTGCTAATAAGCTACAATAAGCTAATATTTAACGTTCAACTTCACTTTCATATGCCAACAGAGCATTTCACATGCTGTAAATAACTGGAAATCCTAAGACCTGATTTGCAACACTCAGCCTATCCCATAATAAACTGGTGTCTCAGGGAGATACCATCATAAAGGTAAATCTTCCCATAAGAAATGAAATATAAATACAAAACTACTCTAAACCAAAATTTACTTCAGTTGAAGTTAGAGCTGAGTATTTATCGTTTCCTTTCAAAATATCAGCATAACATATCCATTTAAATGGAAACTTCCTTTGTTGTGTTTACATGTCAAATAAATGTTGTTCTTGTGCCAGATAATCCTGTAGCATGAAGGGCTTGTGTAACTTTGTGGAGAGTCTACCATAGCCTATTCTCTATTAGCTTCTCCAAATGAAGCATTTCTCAGTTCACACATCTAGAGCAATGAAGTACATAATGTAAATTATTCACAAGAGCATGCTGTTGGCAACCTCTGTTGCACATGTGCACCCACATATACACACACAGACACACATACATTCACTCATACCATAAACGGATAGCAAAGAAACATTTCAAATTAATTGATGTCCAGTAAAAACAGTCAATGTCAGGAAGAATATGATACCCTTGACTTATCTTTCAACTCTTAAGGTTTATATCTTGTAGGAAGTGTAGGTGATTCTCATTCACCTACTGTCCAGATACTTTTGTGGATTGACCTAGTATGCTAGATAATTACATTCATTTTATCTTACTGTTCTATGTTCATACTTTCCAAAGATTACAGTGCTGGCTTTCAAAAAGAGAATTAACATATTCTTTTTTATTTTGCTTTTTTATCTCTAAAAAGACATAGGAATAAATTTGTGTTTATGGTCAAAGACCAGGAAATAAAGTGTGGAAATATTCTATACCAATGATAAAGAGCTACAAAATGAAAGAGTGGGTTGGTGAGGGAGAGACGCAACGATGTTCAGTATTGTTTAATACGTAACTCATGGAGAGACAACCATCCTGTATGCATAAGACTGCAGAAGACCAAAAGCTTTGCTTAGTTTAGCAGTACCTCAAGGGCAGTTAGAGAGAGACATTATTTCCAACTGGTGTAATAAGAGGCCTCATGTGATCTCCTGGAAGCATCATCCCAGCCACCACATGTTAAAGAGGGGTCAATGCTACTGCTGGCGATTGGTCCCCAGGCCCCCTAACTCTGTACTTTCTTCACTCTCAATGATAAGTTAGCCATGAAAATGCAGTTGACATGGACTTGCTGATGAATTATTTCAGTGTTCTTTCATCTTTATTAGTTGGTATTTGTGAGCATTTTTTACATTTTAATTTTCTTTGAAGATGTATTTTATTTTCCTGACAGCATACATTCTGAATTGGGTGCTGAACTTACTAATGTCTTTCTCTCTCTCACTCTTTCTCTAGGGATTGGGGGAAATCTAATATTTGTGCTTGGCTACAGACTGTCATTGTAGAAACAAAGACACATTTATTTTCCAACAGGAAGGTAGAGGTAGCAGCTACACAAATAGAAAATAAGATCCAACAAAAGGAAGGAGGAGAAAAACTACTCATCACAGAGGCTAGTACAGATGCTACGAATGAGCATCAAACGTATTTCAAATGATCCCCACAGTGGGCAAGAGAGGAATCAAGATAACAACATGGCTTTTGTTTCTAACAAAAGAAATTAATACCACCCTTTGGGACACAAGATACTGCCTCACCTTTAGAGGGTGTGTCTCTATGGGCAGACAGGGAAGAACTGAATGCAGACCATGACTCGGTTGGAACTCCCAGGTCCTGAGAGAAGGAATAAACAGTGGATGTAGCATGATCTTAAGACAATAAAAAGGAAAAGCAGATCAAACTTGTAAATAAATTATGTGCCTTTTATTTGTGCTTTCCCAGGAAAGAATCTTTCAAACTGTTTGCAGAGTTGGATAATTATAACAGTGTAAGCCGGAGAGACTGTACTAGAACCCAGGCTGAACCTATCAACCATCCAATTTTCTTCACTCCAATCTCCCAAACACTAGAGAGTCTAGAAACTGAAAGTCAGTGCTTAGATCATGCCAGATGTTGAGATTATGTGAAAGTTTTAAAAGATCTCAAAACTTAAAGACTGAAAATGATCTCATAAAATAAATAACGGTAGAATTTAAAGATAAACATTATATTATGAAAGTAGTTTATGCAACTCCTTTCTGTTAGAAAAAAACCTAACAGAATATTTGCAAGTAGTAATCCACACCAAGAAAAAGAGAATCAATTATTTTGAAGTATAAATGTTGCAAACATTGGGGGATGATAGAGAGGGGGACGAATCTCTTCATAGAACACTGCATATTCTTGATAATGGTTAGCAGATATTCCAAAGCTAACAGTGCTGATTTCCATTAGAAAAAGTAAGAAAATTAATCACTGAACTGGGAAACAAAGATCAAGGATTCCAAGTAACAATGGGGTCAAATACATCATTTGTTGTGATTGCAGACTAGTGCAGTAGGGATACAAACAATATGGAGCTGAAATAATAAGGGAATTTTTATTTATCTAAAGACAGTTTGGGAATATAAGACAAAAGAGAAATTAGTAAGAGTTATAAAAATAAATGAGAAATTATGCTAGTATAACTAAGTTACAAAATTAGGTTAGGTGTGTTCTGAAATTTTTCTTCCTTTTTTATCTACTTTCTATAATGATAAAGCATAGAAGAAAACAAATATTGTTTTTGAGACTATCTCATAGAAGAGCCTAGAGTGTGCAAGGAACCGTTTTTTCCTAGGAGAATGTTTTATTTATGAGAATAAATTAGGAAGCTAAATGAACAAACAAACAAAAACAAACCATGAATTAAACCAAATGCAGTTTAAAAATTATTTTAAAATGGGTGTATATTTCGAGGATATCTCCAGAAATATGGTGCCATTATTCTAAGCATTAGGGCAGAAGTCGGATTTTGGTAGCGTTTAATGATTTTGTGGCCAAGGGCTCTGAAATTCTAAATTTTGCTCTGCCAGTCATCCCTGCTGCCTACAGAGTTTCCTTGGGATACATATGAAAAGAACCAATAAATGGCAAATAAGAGCCAAAACTAAGACCCTTCTTTAAACTTGCCTTCAGTACAAAATGTGGTAAGGATGAATGACAGCAACCTATACAGCGAGTCTCATGACCACAAGTCTTTAACCTTTTGAAACTAAATTTTGGTCTTTTCTATACCGCAGTATCCAGCACACTCAGGGAAGTGAAGATAAAGAGATAGAGAAAGAGAGAAAAGGAAAAAAAAAAAAAAAAAAAACAGAGGAAGACGAGAAGACATAAGGAAAAACACCTCTTGGATGCCACTTATACTGCTGGATTCCTGGAAGAGAAACAGTCAAATAAATATTACAAAGTATGGGATCAGTCCTTTAAAAACACACTGACCTGATCACCTATAGACTAGCTCTAGCCTCATCATGCTTCTGCCTCTGACTAAACAATTTTATATCCCCTTTTCTTTGGGAAGAATAAGGAGTAGACGATGAGAAAACCAAGTAGAGCGATAGATGCTCATGTAGAACTTTGTCCATTTTCTCAATTATGTAGTTATCCTTCTTAAAATAAACACAGAATCAATAGATATGCAGAATCAACAAGTTACCCAACTGCATGCTCCCCTGGAAATATCCTAGAGACTCAGCAACATGAAAATTTAACTCAATTCATACTCCCCACAACTTGTAGGCATCAATTGGAGAAAGTGTTTGACAGTGCATTCTTGCATGTGTACTCTTATACACACGTGTACACATTTGTATAAGTATTTTGTTGCAATAGAGGAGAATTTAAGTGGTTTGTTTCCATGCATATACGTGAAGGTATTATAAAATCTAATATCTTGTGATCATTTTATTTACAAAAGGGGCTTACCTAATACGGAATCTAAGGGTTCAGGGGTTGTAAAATGACCTGTTAGAGTCATAGGAGGCCTGATGTCTCACTGATCTCTTCAACAAATATCTCTCCAATCTGTTGTAGGCATTAAGCATACAAGGTTGAGGAGAGCAAGGAAGAGATGACTTCTGAGATTTTAATGGTGGCAGTGTGGAAAATAAATAACTAATAAACAAGATTAAATCATACATTTTTGTGAAAATAAACCAAACAATACATAAGAGAGTAACTGGTTAAGAAACTTTATATAAGCAAAAGATGGGCTATCTCACCAAGGAGGTGATGTTGGAGGCAACCTTGCAAATAACTAGGAACAACTATGCCCCTGGAATACCATGGAGAAGAACATTCCAGCCCCAGCCCTGGAGGGAGCACGTGCTCATTCAAATAAGTCGTCTGTGTGGTTTGGACAGAAGAAAAATAAACAGGTTTAGACTCTATTTCTGAAACAGGGCTATCATGATTGCATAAAATATATGAAAACAGCTCACTCTGGTTTTGAAATAACTTTATGACATTTATGCCATAATGCCATTTGCAAGTATCCATCTTGCTAAAATTGATGAGATGTAAAAAACCAAAAAAGTAAACATGTATAGTATAGAATTAAAAATTTACATAACTGTGGGAATGGCATCTGTGGTTTAAAAACAGTTGTTATGTAAGCCACCAAGAAATCTTTATTTACTGACATAAACTTAAATTAGACCGAAATGAAAAATTCCAATATATACCTTTCCACTAGCTAGTCAAATTATTATAAAAAGTGAAGTATTGCATGTATACTTTAATGTTTCATATTATATGAATATAATCTCTATGATTAAATATGTTGTCATTATGTGTGTGTGCATATATGTGTGTGTGTATATGTATACACATCCTGTTGGATAAGGATGGGAAGTTTTAAGAGCTGCATAAGAGAATTATTTATTTGCTGGTCAGTTTTTCCCCTTTAAAAAGGATTCATACAATCAAAACAACTTCTCTCTCCAATATGTTCTGCAGATAAAGACCCAAATAGTCCCTTATTGTCTAGTAAATGGGTCAAGTATATTAGGAAGAAAATGTTTCATTTTAGTTGCTTCTCGAATGGACCAATTTGTGAATGAATAAATCATGTGAGATTAGGGAGAGATAGCAACCTTGAAATGATTTTTTTCTGGGATTTATTTTGCTTAATTGGGTGTGAAATTCATGTTTTCCAGAATTTTGGACACTTTTGTCTCCCGAATAGTTTCTTCTGTGCCAACTAAATACTACTATTTACCTTTAGACACATATGCTTTGTCTAGTGTCATTTAACAAGGTAGTAAAAGGTGTAGATTTTATTTGTTTAAACAAGCCATGTCTTGCTTGCCTTCAAGTCTGATCCCTCCGTAGAGATTGTTCTCTTTACTTCCTCCTGCCTCTTTTTTCTGTCTAACCCAGTTTAACCGCTATGTCTCACTTATTGAGTACTTCGTCTAGAAGGAGTTTTATAACCTCACATACTGGATAAGACACCTTGTCTATCTACTCTACAGTGTCTTTTTACCTCTAAAACTATATCTATCACACATTTTTTTTTGTAATTACTTAACCATCTGTATCTTCATCTAGTCTACAATTTCTATGTGGATACAAACTCCATCTTTCTGTCCATTTCTGTATTCCCAGCAAGAACCACAATCCCCAGCAGGTAGCAGGTGCCTAAATATTTGATAAATAAATCTGCTTCAATAAAGCAATGAATGAAAGCATCCAGTTCTGTAAGGTATTTTATATTACTACTATTTGGGGGGTGATATTCTTTCTCTACATAATTTACTACACTTTTCTTGTTATTTTAACATTATCAAGTCTCCCTAAGAACATCAACCAAACAGGTCTGATACTGCTTGTTAACATGTGCTCCACCTAAGCTTAGGTGACTACACTGATTTGACAGCTGATACATTCATTATACAACACCAAAGTGGCCAAGAGTTGGTCTAAACCAATGACAAAACACAACTCTTTTTCTTCCGTTTCCAATATTACTTTAATGTTTAGCAGTGTAAACAAAGTTTTGTTAACTATTAAATTTATGATGATTTTAGCAGTTTTTAGTCTATGATAAGATGTGATGCTAAAAATATCAATCCAAGTTAAGTAATAATGCTCTATTGTGTTAAGATGTTCTAAATATTTGACCTAACCTCAATTATTTGTTTCAATTTTAATAAATACTTAGTGTGAATTTGTTATGTACTAGTTAGTGAGCAATAGTCTAAAGAATAAAAAATAGCAAGCAACACAGATGTGGCTCTGGCCTTGTGAATGTTATAGTTTAGGGTACTTTATGGAGAAAGGTGTGTGTATAAATGTGGTGTCAAGGGGGGACACTAGTGGCAAGTGGGAAATGATGGAGTATTCTCTGATAATCTAACCTATTTTGTTTCTGCCAACATGTCATCAAATTATCTTTTGCTTTCAAAACTTTCTTTTAATTGTATCATAAATAAACAAGCTAAAATGCCTGTCAAAGACAATAAGCTGCCTTAGTCAATACCTCAGGTCAGGCCAAGTTCTGTTTAGGCAGGAGCTACATTTTGAAACAGCTTTGGAAAAGGTGACTTCATTAACATTTAGAGCTCACAAATCTATAATCAATTTATGTATTGTTACTCATAGTGTATTAGAAAAGACTTGGGTAAAATATTTGTACTCAAACCATTTGTACCATCTTTTAGTATGATTCTGCCCACAAATTATCCTGAAAATTGTACTTCAGCTTGCCGTTGACAGGAATCCTAATTACGAAGTAGTAGTAAAAAAAGTAATAGAGACCCTCGCTACTAGGTTTTTGAGGCTCCAAACTGACTAGCCTATATCCCCCATCCTACAATAGGATTTGTACAACCTATCAAAAAATTCTCTCTGTTTACCCTAAGCACAAAGGATAGATGAACTATGCTCCAATTCAGTACACTTTATCATCAAGAACGTTTGCAAGGTCCTTCTCTTGTTTTTATTTTTCTTCTTTACTAATCTCTCATCTCGGTTATATGATTCAGAGATGTCCTGAAAGAATATCTAAATAAAACATTTAATAGGATTTTGTGTGTACGTTTTGCTAATTTACATAAGCAAGATTGTGTTTATAGATCTCATAGCTTTCTATTTTTTTCACCTGTGAAAGATCTAACCATGTTGCTGAAATTTTTGCTAATAACTACTATAAAATATTCTGTACATCCTCTCTATGTACATCCTCCATATGTCATGTATTTCTTGTTTGCATTGTGCTCCTCACTCTCACAAACTACACTGGGATCAATATCCTTGTGCATGTCATGTCTCCTCATTGACTTGGGCATTAGTTTGCGCAGGAGTTAAATGTTCTCACAAAGGATACATGAATATTGAAATTACTAAGAGCTTCCAGATTGCTTTCTGGAATCACTGTGCAAATTTACACTCCCATCAGCAGCACGTGCCAGTTATTTCTCCACTTTTGTGTTAACATTTGATATCATCTAATTAGTAATATTGAGTTTATAAAAATGTATCTCATGGTCACATCAGGTTGGAATTAAATTAACAAAGAATGAATAAAACCTTTAAAGAGAACATTTTCAAGCTTAAATAAAGGATATTAAAATGAAGGATGGGCAAAGAACTCATGCCTATAATCCCAACACTTTGGGAAGTCAAGGCAGGAGGATCACTGGAGCCCAGGAATTTGAGGTCAGCTTAGGCAACATGGCAAGACCCCATCTCTACAAAAAATACAAAATTAGACTGGCATGGGGGCAGGTGCCTGCAGTCCCAGCTACTTGGGAGGCTGAGGTGGGAGCATCACCTGAGCCCGGGAGGGCAATGTTGCAGCAAGCCATGATTGTGCCACTGCACTCCAGCCTGAGTGACAAAATAAGACCCTATCTCAAAAGAAAAAAAAATTAAAATGATCCAAAGAATGGGGAAATATACCATATCCATATATGGGATAAATTAAATTAACATTGTAAATAAATATAGCAAATATTAATAGCTTTGTTATCATATTTTATATTAATTTGATATTAAGTAATTCATGAATGTACTAATTATATAATTTAAATGCAAAAATTCATCCAGATTTTTCTGAGAAATAAAAAATGTGTCCTAAAATTAATATGGAAGAGTTAAGGGTTTGAAAAAAAAATAATTTTGGTTTCAGAAAGAGCAACAGAAGGGATGAGTCATGGCATTCAGATAAAAATAAGATGTTATTGGCTAATAGTCCTATAATCATAGCAGATAAGAATATATGACCAAGGCAATCTTGCAAAACAAAGAAGAAAAATGACTGATTGTAACGCATAGTGTCGAGAAAACTCTTTAATTATACAGAGAACAATAGAACTGAGTCTCATTTTATACTATTTGCAAAAGCACACTTCAGGAGGATTGATCGCCTGAATGAGAAAGGAAAACAAATAAAAGAAAATATTTGACAACATCTGTGAGACTAGCACTGGAGAAAGGGCTTCTTAATAGAAATCATATGTTAAAAAGTTAATGGATTTGATTATATTAAAATCAATGATTTCTGTTAAAACTAAAGGTACCGTGTTAACATAGAAAATGGAATAAAAAAGATATTTACACAGCTAAAACTAAAAAAGGTTTAATATCAATGAACATTAGATACCATCATATGAAATTTTTTTCAGACAAGAATAGAAATCACATATGGTTTGACCTAACCCAAGGAACTCTTTCACAGCATAAGTAAAGCAGGGAAACAACAGGGAAATGATAAAAAGGAGGAAGTAGGGCAGAAAAGAAAAACCTCAAATGAGCAGCAAATATAAACCAGTACTTAAGATCATTAAATTCACTAGCACTGAGAACAAAATACAAACAATAGTATACTAGCATGCAAATTTCAACATATAAATCGATCAGTCATTTAATCATGCATTAACCTTAAAACTGTGAATAAGAAAATAATCTTCTACATGGATATACGGGAATTGTAAACAGACACTCAACTAGGTTCAAGTCAATACTTTTCATCAAAGGCATATAACTGGCATGTGTACATATGTTTTCAAGTCACAACAACGGTGACAGTAAATTGTGAATAGAGGGTGAGTACCATGGAGAACATAATTATTGATTAGAAGAAGGAACCAAGGAGCTCAAGTCCTAGCTCTTCCACTTGCAGGACTTGAACAAAGTTACTAAATCTGCTAGTCTAAATCTCACTGGCCTCCTCTATAAATCTACAACAATTATGGTACATACCTTACAGTGTTGTTGTGAGAATTAAATGATAGAATATATAAACAAGGCTTCACCAAAAGCCTGGTATAAAATGTAGGCTTTGTAAATGTTACCTGTAGTAGTGGGTTTGATGTCTTTGGGAATGTATTTTTTGTTAAAATTTTCAATATTTTTATTTCTAATTGCAATGGTTTTAAGATTATATTATACATTTGATATTACTGTATTCTAGAGGAAAATTCTAGTCAGAATAGGTTAGCAATATATCCATATAGAATGCACACAACATTTGTCTTAAACTAGATATGTATCTAAGTTTACCATAACTATCATTGTCAAAGTAAGATACATTTCAAATTATTTATCATAAAAGTTCCTTTGAATGCTCCTGGAGGCTAAAAGGAGGACCTGGCAGAAGCAAAATGTCAGCCATTAAATGCAAATCAATATTCCTGGAACTCTGAATTTAAAATCTGACAGAAAGCGAGCTTCAAGTGTTAGATATGAAGAAAGGAAGTGAGGTAATCAACATAAAGGAAAAAAGAAAAAATGCATGTAAACCATAAACAGAAAGACAAATAGCTTAAAACACTGGTTATCTTCATACTCTTATATGAACTGGTTATCTTCAAAACAGTTCATCTGTTTCCAAGATATTCTGCTATCCCAAGAATAAAAACAGGACACCATTAATAATTGTTATTCTGGATCAGACATGCATACATTATCTCATTTGGTCCTCAGAATACAGTATGTAGTAAAGTACATATTTTTCATCCCTACTAATAGATAAGGTGAAGCACAGAGTATGACATACCTAAAAAGTGATGTTCCATGAGTTGCGCCCAATAGGTGTGACTCCAAAGTCCATGATGCAGTCTCCCTGCCTCTCCAGAAAAAAACAGAACTTAAAGGGGAAGCAGATCAGCCTTCAATGTTCATTCTTTTTTTTTTTTTTTTTTTTTTTTTTTTTTTTTTTTATACTTTAAGTTCTAGGGTAGATGTGCATAGCATGCAGGTTTGTTACATATGTATACTTGTGCCATGTTGGTGTGCTGCACCCATCAACTCGTCAGCACCCATCAATTCATCATTTATATCATGTATAACTTCCAATGCAATCCCTCCCCCCTCCCCCCTCCCCATGATAGGCCCCAGTGCGTGATGTTCCCCTTCCCGAGTCCAAGTGATCTCATTGTTCAGTTCCCACCTATGAGTGAGAACATGCGGTGTTTGGTTTTCTCTTCTTGTGATAGTTTGCTAAGAATGATGGTTTCCAGCTGCATCCATGTCCCTACAACGGACGCAAAATCATCCTTTTTTATGGCTGCATAGTATTCCATGGTGTATATGTGCCACATTTTCTTAATCCAGTCTGTCACAGATGGACATTTGGGTTGATTCCAAGTCTTTGCTATTGTGAATAGTGCCGCAATAAACATACGTGTGCATGTGTCTTTGTAGTAGAATAATTTATACTCCTTTGGGTATATACCCAGTAGTGGGATGGCTGGGTCATATGGTACATCTAGTTCTAGATCCTTGAGGAATTGCCATACTGTTTTCCATAATGGTTGAACTAGTTTACAATCCCACCAACAGTGTAAAAGTGTTCCTATTTCTCCACATCCTCTCCAACATCTGTTGTTTCCTGACTTTTTAATGATTGCCATTCTAACTGGTGTGAGATGGTATCTCATTGTGGTTTTGATTCACATTTCTCTGATGGCGAGTGATGATGAGCATTTTTTCATGTGTCTGTTGGCTGTATGAATGTCTTCTTTTGAGAAATGTCTGTTCATATCCTTTGCCCACTTTTTGATGGGGTTGTTTGTTTTTTTCTTGTATATTTGTTTGAGTTCTTTGTAGATTCTGGATATTAGCCCTTTGTCAGATGAGTAGATTGCAAAAATTTTCTCCCATTCTGTAGGTGGCCTGTTCACTCTGGTGGTAGTTTCTTTTGCTGTGCAGAAGCTCTTTAGTTTAATTAGATCCCATTTGTCAATTTTTGCTTTTGCTGCCGTTGCTTTTGGTGTTTTAGACATGAAGTCCTTGCCCATGCCTATGTCCTGAATGGTACTACCTAGATTTTCTTCTAGGGTTTTTATGGTATTAGGTCTAAAAATTAAGTCTCTAATCCACCTTGAATTAATCTTCGTATAAGGAGTAAGGAAAGGATCCAGTTTCAGCTTTCTACTTATGGCTAGCCAATTTTCCCAGCACCATTTATTAAATAGGGAATCCTTTCCCCATTTCTTGTTTCTCTCAGGTTTGTCAAAGATCAGATGGCTGTAGATGTGTGGTATTATTTCTGAGGACTCTGTTCTGTTCCATTGGTCCATATCTCAGTTTTGGTACCAGTACCATGCTGTTTTGGTTACTGTAGCCTTGTAGTATAGTTTGAAGTCAGGTAGCGTGACGCCTCCAGCTTTGTCCTTTTGACTTAGGATTGTCTTGGCAATGCGGGCTCTTTTTTGGTTCCATATGAACTTTAAAGCCGTTTTTTCCAATTCTGTGAAGAAACTCATTGGTAGCTTGATGGGGATGGCATTGAATCTGTAAATAACCTTGGGCAGTATGGCCATTTTCACGATATTGATTCTTCCTATCCATGAGCATGGTATGTTCTTCCATTTGTTTGTGTCCTCTTTTATTTCACTGAGCAGTGGTTTGTAGTTCTCCTTGAAGAGGTCCTTGACATCCCTTGTAAGTTGGATTCCTAGGTATTTTATTCTCTTTGAAGCAATTGTGAATGGAAGTCCATTCATGATTTGGCTCTCTGCTTGTCTGTTACTGGTGTATAAGAATGCTTGTGATTTTTGAACATTCATTTTGTATCATGAGACTTTGATGAAGTTGCTTATCAGCTTAAGGAGATTTTGGGCTGAGACAATGGGGGTTTTCTAAATATACAATCATGTCATCTGCAAACAGGGACAATTTGACTTCTTCTTTTCCTAACTGAATACCCTTGATTTCTATCTCTTGCCTGATTGCCCTAGCCAGAACTTCCAAGACTATGTTGAATAGGAGTGGTGAGAGAGGGCATCCCTGTCTTGTGCCAGTTTTGAAAGGGAATTTTTCCAGTTTTTGCCCATTCAGTATGATATTAGCTGTGGGTTTGTCATAAATAGCTCTTATTATTTTGAGGTACGTTCCATCAATACCGAATTTATTGAGCATTTTTAGCATGAAGGGCTGTTGAATTTTGTCAAAAGCCTTTTCTGCATCTATTGAGATAATCATGTGGTTCTTGTCTTTGGTTCTGTTTATATGCTGGATTACGTTTATTGATTTGTGAATGTTGAACCAGTCTTGCATCCCAGAGATGAAGCCCACTTGATCATGGTGGATAAGCTTTTTGATGTGCTGCTGAATCCGGTTTGCCAGTATTTTATTGAGGATTTTTGCATCGATGTTCATCAGGGATATTGGTCTAAAATTCTCTTTTTTTGTTGTGTCTCTGCCAGGCTTTGGTATCAGGATGATGTTGGCCTCATAAAATGAGTTAGGGAGGATTCCCTCTTTTTCTATTGATTGGAATAGTTTCAGAGGTAATGGTACCAGCTCCTCCTTGTACCTCTGGTAGACTTCAGCTGTGAATCCATCTGGTCCTGGACTTTTTTTGGTGGGTAGGCTATTAATTATTGCCTCAATTTCAGAGCCTGCTATTGGTCTATTCAGGGATTCAACTTCTTCCTGGTTTAGTCTTGGGAGAGTGTAAGTGTCCAGGAAATTATCCATTTCTTCTAGATTTTCTAGTTGATTTGCGTAGAGGTGTTTATAGTATTCTCTGATGGTAGTTTGTATTTCTGTGGGGTTGGTGGTGATATCCCCTTTATCATTTTTTATTGCGTCTATATGATTCCTCTCTCTTTTCTTCTTTATTAGTCTTGCTAGCGGTCTGTCAATTTTGTTGATCTTTTCAAAAAACCAACTCCTGGATTCATGGATTTTTTGGAGGGTTTTTTGTGTGTCTATCTCCTTCAGTTCTGCTCTGATCTTAGTTATTTCTTGCCTTCTGCTAGCTTTTGAATGTGTTTGCTGTTGCCTCTCTAGTTCTTTTAATTGTGATGTTAGAGTGTCAATTTTAGATCTTTCCTGCTTTCTCTTGTGGGCATTTAGTGCTATAAATTTCCCTCTACACACTGCTTTAAATGTGTCCCAGAGATTCTGGTATGTTTTATCTTTGTTCTCATTGGTTTCAAAGAACATCTTTATTTCTGCTTTCATTTCGTTATGTACCCAGTAGTCCTTCAGGAGCAGGTTGTTCACTTTCCATGTAGTTGAGCGGTTTTGATTGGGTTTCTTAGTCCTGAGTTCTAGTTTGATTGCACTGTGGTCTGAGAGACAGTTTGTTATAATTTCTGTTCTTTTACATTTGCTGAGGAGTGCTTTACTTCCAATTATGTGGTCAATTTTGGAATAAGTGCAATGTGGTGCTGAGAAGAATGTATATTCTGTTGATTTGGGGTGGAGAGTTCTATAGATGTCTATTAGGTCCGCTTGGTGCAGAGATGAGTTCAATTCCTGGATATCCTTGTTAACTTTCTGTCTCATTGATCTGTCTAATGTTGACAGTGGAGTGTTGAAGTCTCCCATTATTATTGTATGGGAGTCTAAGTCTCTTTGTAAGTCTCTAAGGACTTGCTTTATGAATCTGGGTGCTCCCGTATTGGGTGCATATATATTTAGGATAGTTAGCTCCTCCTGTTGAATTGATCCCTTTACCATTATGTAATGGCCTTCTTTGTCTCTTTTGATCTTTGATGGTTTAAAGTCTGTTTTATCAGAGACTAGGATTGCATCCCCTGCTTTTTTTTGTTCTCCATTTGCTTGGTAGATCTTCCTCCATCCCTTTATTTTGAGCCTATGTATGTCTCTGCATGTGAGATGGGTCTCCTGAATACAGCAGACTGATGGGTCTTGACTCTTTATCCAGTTTGCCAGTCTGTGTCTTTTAATTGGAGCATTTAGTCCATCGACATTTAAGGTTAATATTGTTATGTGTGAACTTGATCCTGCCATTATGATATTAACTTGTTATTTTGCTTGTTAGTTGATGCAGTTTCTTCCTAGCCTCGATGGTCTTTACATTTTGGCATGTTTTTGCAATGGCTGGTACCGGTTGTTCCTTTTCATGTTTAGGGCTTCCTTCAGGGTCTCTTGTAAGGCAGGCCTGGTGGTGACAAAATCTCTAAGCATTTGCTTATCTGTAAAGGATTTTATTTCTCCTTCACTGATGAAACTTAGTTTGGCTGGATATGAAATTCTGGGTTGAAAATTCTTTTCTTTAAGAATGTTGAATATTGGCCCCCACTCTCTTCTGGCTTGTAGAGTTTCTGCCGAGAGATCTGCTGTTAGTCTGATGGGCTTCCCTTTGTGGGTAACCCGACCTTTCTCTCTGGCTGCCCTTAAGATTTTTTCCTTCATTTCAACTTTGGTGAATCTGGCAATTATGTGTCTTGGAGTTGCTCTTCTCGAGGAGTATCTTTGTGGCATTCTCCATATTTCCTGAATTTGAATGTTGGCCTGCCCTACTAGGTTGGGGAAGTTCTCCTGGATGATATCCTGAAGAGTGTTTTCCAAGTTGGTTCCATTTTCCCCCTCACTTTCAGGCACCCCAATCAGATGCAGATTTGGTCTTTTTACCTAATCCCATACTTCTTGCAGGCTTTGTTCATTTCTTTTTCTTCTTTTTTCTTTTGGTTTCTCTTCTCGCTTCACTTCATTCATTTGATCCTCAATCGCTGATACTCTTTCTTCCAGTTGATCGAGTCGGTTACTGAAGCTTGTGCATTTGTCACGTATTTCTCGTGTCATGGTTTTCATCTCTGTCATTTCATTTATGATCTTCTCTGCATTAATTAGTCTAGCTGTCAATTCTTCCACTCTTTTTTCAAGATTTTTAGTTTCTTTGCACTGGGTACAGTAATTCCTCCTTTAGCTCTGAGAAGTTTGATGGACTGAAGCCGTCTTCTCTCATCTTGTCAAAGTCATTCTCTGACCAGCTTTGATCTGTTGCTGGCGATGAGCTGCGCTTCTTTGCAGGGGGAGATGCGCTCTTATTTTTTGAATTTCCAGCTTTCATGCCCTGTTTTTTCCCCATCTTTGTGGTTTTATCTGTCTCTGGTCTTTGATGATGGTGACGTACTGATGGGGTTTTGGTATAGGTGTCCTTCCTGTTTGATAGTTTTCCTTCTGACAGTCAGGACCCTCAGCTGTAGGTCTGTCGGAGATTGCTTGAGGTCCACTCCAGACCCTGTTTGCCTGGGTATCAGCAGCAGAGGTTGCAGAAGATAGAATATTGCTGAACAGCGAGTGTACCTGTCTGATTCTTCCTTTGGAAGCTTCCTCTCAGGGGTGTACTCCACCCTGTGAGGTGTGGGGTGTCAGACTGCCCCTAGTGGGGGATGTCTCCCAGTTAGGCTACTCAGGGGTCAGGGACGCACTTGAGCAGTCTGTCCCTTCTCAGATCTCAACCTCCGTGTTGGGAGATCCACTGCTCTCTTCAAAGCTGTCAGACAGAGTCGTTTGCATCTGCAAAGGTTCTGCTGCCTTTTTGTTGTTGTTGTTGTTTTTTAGCTGTGCCCTGTCCCCAGAGGTGGAGTCTACAGAGACAGGCAGGTTTCCTTGAGCTGCTTGAGCTCCACCCAGTTCGAGCTTCCCAGTGGCTTTGTTTACCTACTTAAGCCTCAGCAATGGCGGGCGCCCCTCCCCCAGCCCCACTGCTGCCGTTTTGGTTAGATCGCAGACTGCTGTGTTAGCAATGAGGGAGGCTCCGTGGTTGTGGGACCCTCCCGGCCAGGTGCGGGATATATTCTCCTGGTGTGCCAGTTTGCTTAAAGCGCAATATTGGGGTGGGAGTTACCCGATTCTCCAGGTGTTGTGTGTCTCAGTTCCCCTGGCTAGGAAAAGGGATTCCCTTTCCCCTTGCACTTCCCAGGTGAGGTGATGCCTCGCCCTGCTTCAGCTTTCGCTGGTCGGGCTTCAGCAGCTGACCAGCACCGATTGTCCGGCACTCCCCAGTGAGATGACCCCAGTACCTCAGTCGAAAATGCAGAAATCACCGGTCTTCTGTGTCGCTCGCACTGGGAGTTGGAGACTGGAGCTGTTCCTATTCGGCCATCTTGCTCCGCCCCCTCAATGTTCATTCTTGAGGCTACTAAGATGTTGATTCACAAAGGACTATTGTTCCATTCATAAGAACATTACTAAACAACTTCCTAGAGGTGCTATCTTGGCAAACACTTTGAGGGGAATACATTACTCACCAAGGGAGACAAAACTATTAAAAATAGAAACAAAATCAGTGACCTCTATAATGTTTACTCCCAGTGCAGACAACTTTTGGTAATTATATCTGTTTAAGGAAAAATCTTGTTTTGCTAGTAAAAATATTCTTCTAATAAAATATCTAAAATATATGCAGAATGTTGAGATTTTAAGTGAACCTTTTGAAATATAATTTGAGACATTAATTTTAATTAGTTGGATACATATTTAAATAGTTCATACTGGTTAATATCCAGTCAAGCAGTATTTCCAACTGGGCAAGAATCTGAAATTATTTAACTTCTGTTAATACTAGTTAAGACATTTGTTTTTGTTCATTCAAATATACCAGATTGGATACTGAGACTTGTTAGCTGTGCTTGCAAAAAGCTATGTGTGTACAGGCACACTGTTATTTGCCCGTAAACATAGTCTCCCCTTCGATTTACTTTGCTATATGATCTGTAAAAAAAAGAGGTAAACCATCATTCTCAGCAAACTAACACAGGAACAGAAAACCAAACACCACATGTTCTCACTCATAAGTAGGAGTTAAACAGTGAGAACACGTGGACACAGGGAGGGGAATATCACACCCTGGGGCCTGTCAGGGGGTCGGGGAATAGGGGAGGGATAGCATTAGGAGAAATACCTAATGTAGATGACGGGTTGATGGGTGCAGCAGACCACCATGGCACGTGTATACCTATGTAACAAACTTGCACGTTCTGCACATGTACCCCAGAGCTTAAAGTGTGTGTGTGTGTGCACATGTATGCGTATGTGTGTGTGTGTGTGTGTGTATATATATATATATATATGTATACATATATGGAAAGAAGCAAAGCTAATAGGTTTGCTTGTGTGGATGTGCCAGTCTAATCTGGCAAACACTACCTGGACAGCAAGGTCTACACAACTTCTTACCATTTTTAGAAGCCATTTTTGCCTAGGGGCAAAGCTATAGTTGTAGCTTGATCTCTCCCTGGGCCTGGGGGGAGTAGGAAGCAGGACAGAAGAGGATTGGGGAATTTGGGTTAAGTTTTCCCAGAGAATATGAAGCTACAAACAGATTCAAACTCTCCTAACCAACACTAGATTGTTGGGGCCATCAGAACATTAGGTGAGAAATATAGACCCAAATGAAGTATTATCTGGCCAATTTATTTCTTCATTAAATATGGAACGTACTTATGTGTGGAATAAGCTTTCTAGAATATAGTAATAATAAATTGGATTGGTAAGAGATTCCTTAATTTTCAACCAACCTGGAATTGTTTCTTCTATCTAAACCATCAACTGAATGTAGTTTTTGTGGTCACGGTTAATAAGCTCTAGCTTATTTGTTTCTATAACATCAGTGCCCATATCTCCCACTGCACATGAATTTCTATATCTGTCAGCCACCACCAGGTAATTTGACAATTCAGTGTTGGAAATACAAAGGTGAACAAGATAGTTGTAGTTCCTGCCTTCCTGTAGAATATATTCTAGTGGGTAATACCTGTAAGTAACAAAAATGAAAAAAAGAGACAACAAAATAAAATAACATAAAAGTACCATGTATAATAATATAATAAGAAAAGCAAGAAGAGAACTCATTTAGATATGGTGATAAGAAAAGATCTTTCAGTAGAGCTAACATTTTTCATGCTGAGAACTAAAGGCTGAGAAGGAAATAATCATTTAAAGAATCTGAGAATGACCATTTCAGGCGGAAAGCAACATATGCCATAGCCCTGTGGTATGATGGATTTCACTAGGTTGTAGGAACAGAAAGAACACCCAGGTGGCAGAAGAATAGCGAGGGACAGGAGGAATGGATCCAAATAAACTTGCAGAGATGGGTAGGACCAGACCATGGAGGTCTTTGCAGGCCATACTTGGAGATTTCATTCTAAATGCAATGAGAAGTAATTGACATAATTTAAGTGGGAAGAAAACACTATTCTGATTTGAGGATTAAGAGAATCACTAACTGAGCTGTTGAATGCAGATTGTTAAGAGAACACTTAAGAGGTTATTTCACAATTCAAGTGAGCAATGAGGGTAACCAAGACTCGTGTGCCTTATGTTCCTTGGGAACTTAGTAAGTGATAATAGGAAAAATGAATGAATTGCAGCGCTATCTAATGAACAAGACTAATTTAACAATCAAGTTTCTAGGACCAGGTGCTTTGAAAGATGCAATTCAACAGTAGGAAGCAAAGTTGAGACTAAACTCTATTGGCTTAGTGGAAGCTTAAATATTTGAGATAACGAGATCTAAATGATTTAAGAAAAATCAATAATTAATAAGTTTTGCATAAGTATCGATAATTACTACTTATTACTGTGGAATTCTTCGTGTCAGAGTAATTATTTGAGTTTGCTACTAATGATTAACATTTTATTTGTAAGACGTATTAAATACTATACAGATTTATTGGCCTGGGCGCGGTGGCTCACACCTGTAATCCCAGAACTTTGGGAGGCTGAGGCGAGTGGATCACGAGGTCAGGAGTTCAAGGCCAGCCTGGCCATCTCTACTAAAAATACAAATAATTAGGTGGGTGTGGTGTCGTGCACCTGTAATCCCAGCTACTGCAGAGGCTGAGACAGGAGAATCACTTAAACCCGGTAGGCAGAGGCTGCAGTAAGCCAACATAGTGCCACTGCACTTCAGCCTGGGCGATAGAGAAAGACTCTGTCTGGGGGAAAAAAAAAGATTTATGACTGTGTCTGAACCTATTCTGACTGCACAGGACCAGTTAACATATAGTGAAAGACCTAAATGGAACTCAGCAAGGCCTTTTTTTCTATAGTATCTCATTTAATTATCACACAAGGACTGTGAAGTATATATAATCATATTCATTTTAAAGACAAGGAAATAGATATTCAAAAGCCTCAAGTATGTTGTCGCATGAATGATGGAGTATGAATTCTATTCCAAGTTTGCCTGAATAGAAAGACTGCCTTATTCCCACCACATACTGACTCTTCATTCCAGTATGTTACAAATTGGGAGACATGTCCGAGAATAAATTAAGCTTCTAAACTTGTGTGGCATAGATTTACTTGAATCCTTGCATAATTTGCCAATTTATATAAATGAGTCTATTAACTTCCTAAGGCTTCATTACCATCCAATCTAGTCAGCCTTATCTCTATCTAAGGGAGATGATGCCACAAAAATATCCACAAAATTCACTCAGAGTCAATGAACTAAGTTAACATATTTCACACTTAATGAAACACAGCATATTAGAATACTTGAATAAGTTTCATGTCCATAAAATGCATCTTCTTTAAGGAACATCTTGAAATGTTAAGTAAATTCTCATTAAATAACTATAAATAAGGAGAGAGAGTCATTGTCAATACATTTATATCTTTTCCTGGAATTCAGAATATTTTTAAATCTTCTTTAAAGCCCTCCATTCTAAAAAATTAATACGGTCTCAATTCCTCTAGCACACATAGGTATTTCATTTTCAATCTTTATAGTATGGCAGAAAACGAGCAAGTATGCAGCAAGTATATAAAATCTATCAAATCACTTTCCCAGAAGTGACAAATTTCCTCGCTATTTTTATATGATTAGTTTGGCCTACTTGATAATTAATTTCATATTCTACCATATCTGTCCTTCATTATGTACTTGAAAGATAATTGAAATTATCAGATGTTACATTTTCTGTTCAACTTTCAGAGTTCCTGAAAAAAGAAACATTTATAAGTAAAAAAGTTTAAGATCTAAGTCTGCAAGAAGGTTTGGTGGAGTGAACTTCAAAGGAAATTTATGGTTATATTTAAGTATGTTTTAATTCACCAAAATGAAACAAAAACTTCATCTTTAATAAATAAAATATCAATAACAATACACATATTAATATCATATTACTTATTTGCATTCTCTGCATCTGCACCTAATCAACCAATGCCCCAAATAATAAAACTGTCCTAATGGAACCCACCTTCAAAATATCTCTTCAGATCACTAATGAACATTTACCTTGAGAAAATTCTACCATGCCTACTTGTGAGTTTAATTTTCCAACTCTTGAAGATAATAATTTCATAACTTTTCTCCAAAAATCTTCTGACACATCCAGCTGGTGATCGTTCCTCAAAAGAAGAAAAACAATTGTAATCAGATGAGGGCCAACTCTTCTTCCCAGCAACAAAACCACACACCTGGATAATGGGTATTGTGGAGCTTATTTCCAGTTTCTATCTCTTTGCTTACTAGAAATGTTAAAGATCTTGTTAACACTTCAACAAGACAGGTATTGGAAATATATGTACAAGAGATTTTTAAAATTGATTTTCCACCAAATATTCAACAGTTTTGCAATTTGATGACTCCAAATTGGTTCTCCGTGATTCTGATTATCCAAAAGATGCAATTATCAATGCTAAAAATAACAAGACTTTCTGCAAACTTAATTTAACATATTTTGCTCAATATGGCTGAGTCCAGATGATGAGGCATTTAAGAAATATGGTTATATATAACCTAGTTACCTCCTGTGATAACCTGCCTGAGCATAATGAATCATTTATTCTGGTACCCTTACGGTAGCAATTTGATGACAATGGAAATCTTTAATCTATTGCTCCTGCCAGTTTTTCACTATCTCTTCCCACCATTCAAGCCCTCAATTCCCATTTTACCAAAGAAATTTTAAGGTAAGCATTATAACTCTTCATTGCAAAAAGTTTAACTTATTTGCCCCTTCTTTCCTCCTGTTCCACTTTCTTGGCAATATTTCATCAATAACAAACTGTTTGCATTCTCTACACCTACACCCAATCAAACAAGCCCAAAATAACAGAACCTTGCCAATGGCACCCATTTTCAAAATATCCAAATCACGGATGAACATTTATATTGAGAAAATTGTACCATGCCTTCTAGTAAGTTTAACTTTCCATCCCTTGAAGATGATAATTTCATAACTTTTCTCCAAAAACCTTCCAACAGATGCAGCTGATGATCATTCTTCTTAAGAAGAAAAACAACTGCAATCAGATGAGACCCAAGTCTTCCTCCCAACAACAAAACCATCCAGCTGGATGCATCTTTACCCACATTATTTTTTGTCTTGTTACAGTTAATAAGAATCCCAAATCCTTCCTAAGTCACCTTCTTCACTTGAAATCTAGATCTCATCCTCTTTCTTCCTTTCCCTCTTCTGAATCAAGCCCACTGATATTCAAACATGTCTTCATATTGTCTATTAAAAAAA